>NC_080164.1:103152903-103216585 GCF_950295315.1 Erinaceus europaeus | reverse complement strand
GGGGAAGACAAGACATTAAGAGAAAGACAGACACCTGCAGACCTGCTTCACTGCCTGTGAAGTGACCCCCCTGCAGGTGGGGAGCCAGGGGCTCGAACCAGGATCCTTACACTGGTTTTGCACACTTAATCTCGTTGTGCTATTGCCTACCCGCCTTCTTTCCTTTCCTTTTCTTGTTTCCAGGGTTGTTGCTGTGGTTTGGTGCCTGCACTACAAATCCACTTCTCTTGGCAGCCAATTTTTCCCAGGTTTTTTACTGGAAAGAATAGAAAGAGAAATTGAGGAGGGGGAAATAAAGACAGACAGACACCTGCAGCCTTGCACTGATGCTTGTGAAGCTTCCCTCTTGCAGATGGGGAAAAATCAGGTGCTTATATTCTGCGTGATGTCCCTTGGAGCAAAGAAAACAGGGGTGAGGGGTATACTCGAGGAGGTGGGCATGACTTAATTTTTACTCTTAGGATAAAAATGATGAGTTTCTCAGATAAAGAAAACATGTTCACTGATAAACATCCTAAACTATGTTGTTCTAGACAATTTGAGAGTCATGATCACAATATTTATTCAGGGAAATATAAAAGCTTAAGGAGTGACTATTTCATCTTCAGTTAGGAGAAGGACAAAGGGACAAAGGGAAAGTCATGATCTTGTTCTTATACTGTTTTTCTTATACTCTGTTCTCAACACAAAACCATCCATCATATATATTTATATATGGATGGTCTTGCATTTGTATGACTTCACTGCTTTTTAAACTAATTAATTAATTACTGGATAGAGACAGAGAGAAATTGAGAGGGGAGGAGGTGAGAGAGATGTAGAGACAGAGAGACAGCTGCAGCCCTCCTTCACTATTTGTGAATCTTTCCCTTATATAGGTGGGGATACTCCACTGCTTCTTGATGACTTTCATTCAGAGAGAAACAGTGGAGAGACCACTGCACAAAGGTTCCCCTACATACCTTTTTTCTTTTTTCCTTCAGTGTTATCACATTATTTTCCATTTTATTGGCTAGGACAGAGGAATTGAGAGAGGAAGAAGATAGAGAGGGAGAGAGACAAAGAGACACATCTGCCTCACCACTTGTGTAGCATCCCTGCTACAAATGGGGAGTCCGGAGCTTGAACCAGGATTCTTGGACAGGTCCTTGTGCTTAGTACTTTATGCGCTTAACCAGGTGTGCCACTACCTGGCCCCATTTTTACTCCTGCCAGCTCTAATATGGATCATACCATAGCAACACACTCACTCTCGTCTGTGGGCTAATACTCTGACCTAATATGTATTCTTCAGACAGTGATAACAGCCTCTTTGGGAGGTTCAGTGACTTTAGATCTATACACCAAGGAGATGTGTACTAGAAAAGATGTACTCTGAGTAACTCAGGGAAATCTGCTACTGGGTGAAACCAATTCCACCTGTTAGAAAGCTCTGCTTGGCTGGAAGTATGGATCGATCTGTCAACACCCATGTTCAGTGGGAAAGCAATTACAGAAGTCAGACCTTCCACCTTCTTCATCCCACAATGACCTTGGGTCCACACTCCCAGAAGGATAAAGAATGGGAAAGCTATCAGGGGAGGGATGGGATATGGAGTTCTGGTGGTGGGAATTGTGTGGAGTCGTACCCCTCTTATCCTATGGTTTTGTTAATGTCTCCTTTTTCAAATAAATAAAACAGTTAAAAAGTAATTGTAATGTACACTAATAGCCCAAAAAAGAAAGAAAGAAAGAAAGAAAGAAAGAAAGAAAGAAAGAAAGAAAGAAAGAAAGAAAGAAACCTCTGCCTGCTGTTAGGAAGCATCTCCTGCCAGCCGTCCACTTGAGCCTCTGTACTCAACTTCTATTGAGAAGGAAATAATACATCTCTTCCACAGGATATGTGCAGTTCTTATTCATGCTTATATTGGAGCATAGCTCCAGGCTAGTGACCAGATACAAAAATTAAACATTACAGTCTCAACTTGTGAAGCAAAGGTGCCTCACAGGCTGTCACCAGGGGCCAGTGAGAGGCTGAAGGCTTTGCCTTTCTATTTCCTCTATTCTAGGGAAGATCTATCTTTTTTGCTTGGAAGATCCATGACATTTTGCTGGAGATGAAGGGTTTGCCCTAATCAGTGAGTTTATACTTTTACTGTATGAAATAGTTTAGTCCCACAAAATATTTGACTTCTGGCAGAGTACTTATGAGCTATTGTATCAAGAAGGTAATTGTGTGAATCCAGTAGATAGCTATCCTGCATGGTGAACCTGCTTTCTCAAGCATTAAAACCAGGCTGAAACCCCATTGCTGTTACTGCTACTGCTGTACTGGAGGGGGCTTCAGTTCTGTGCTATATCTCATTCTCACTCTATGACTCTTTCCTACTTTCTTTATCTCTGAAATAAAATGTGAGCTGGGGGTATTGACACCACAGCAATAAAAACAGCAACAGAGTAGCCTGGTGGTATACAAACTTAAGCATATATATATATATATATATATATATATATATATATATATATATATATATATATATGGTCTTTATAAGGACCTGGGTTTGAGGCCCCACTCCCCACCTGCAGGGGGAAGCTTCACAAATGGTGAAGCAGGTCTTCAGGTCTCTATCTTTCTATCTTCCTCTTTGTTTCTCTATTCCCTCTCAATTTCTTCCCGTCCTATTGAATAAAATGAAAAAAAAAAAAAGAAGAAGAAGAAATGGTCACCAGACGTGAAGTATGGTCATTTATTTGAGGTTTTTCTTGTTCTCTAATGTGTGATTGTATGGCTATGAATTTCCCTCTCAGTCCTACTTTAGCTGTGTCCCAAATATTTTGATAGCTAGTGTCTTCATTTTCATTTGTTTCCAGGAACATTTAAATTTCTTGCTTGAGTGCTTCTCTGACCCAGTGGTTCTTAAGTTCATATTGTTGAGTTACAATTTCTGTGGCTTTTAGTAATTTTCTGTTTGTTGTTGAATGTTAGCTTTACTCCACTGTGGTCTGAGAAGATACTTGGGATGATTTCAATGCTTTTGAATTTGTTGATACTGTCTCTGTGGCCTATCATGTCGTCTACCCTTGAGAATGTGCTGTGTGGATTTGAAAAGAATGTGTATTCCAGTTTTTGGGGGTGAAGAACTCTGAAAATGTCCAGGAGGTCTAGTCTATCCATTTCTTCATTTAATTATCTTGTTTCTTTGTGGATTCTCTCCTTCATTGATCTTTCTAAGTGTGAGAGTGGGGTGTTGAAGTCTCCCACTATTGACGCATTTTTGTAATCCTTTCAGTAGGTGTTTGATGTATTTAGATGGTCCCTCACTGGGTGTATAGATGTTAATAATTGTTAAATCTTCTTCTTCTTATTAATCCTCTAATTATTATGTAATGGCCTTGCCTATCTTTTATCAATTTATTTAATTTAAAGTCTGTTGTGTCAGAGATAAGAATGGCTGTCTCTGCCCCTTTTTGTGGTCCAAAAGCCTGTATGATAGTTTTCCATCCTTTCACTTTAAGTCTGTGTTTGTCTTGTTGGGTCAGGTGGGATTCCTGCATGCAGCATATGGTTGGTTTGTGTTTTCTGATCCATCCTCCTATCCTGTGCCTTTTAAGGGGTACATTTAGGGCACTGACATTTATGATATTATGGATTTAATGTTTTGTAGTGTCATTATTCAACAAATTTTTATTTGTTCTGATATTATGATGATGTACTTGTTTATAAGAAGTCTTTTAAAACCTCTTTCAGGGCAAACTTGGTGATGGTTGCCTCCTTTAACTGTTGCCTGTCTAAGAAGGTTTTGATCCCTCCATCTAGTTTGAATGAAAGTCTAACAGGATATATTATCCTTGGTTGAAATCCTTTTTCATTGAGGGCTTGATAGATGTCTTGCCATTCTCTTCTGGCTTTTAGAATTTGAGTGGAGAAGTCTGCTGATAGTCTTAATGGGTTTTCCCCTGTATGTGACTTTTTGTTTTTCTCTTGCAGCCTTTAGGATCCTTTTTTTATCCTTATTTCTTTTCATTGTAACTATGATGTTTCTTGGTGTCTTCAGGTCTGTGTTGATTCTGTTTGAGACTGTCTGGACCTCTTGGATCTTAATGTCCTTTCTGTTGTTTAGGTATGGGAAGCTTTCTTCTATTATTTCTTCTAGAATGTTTACTTCCCCTCTCTTTCTTTCTCTGGTAGGTCAATTATATGAATATTATTTCTTTTGAGATCACCCCATTTGTCTCTGTTGTTGTTTTCAGTGTCTCTCAATATCTTTTTGAGCTCTTTTATCTCTTTTTAAATTTTCTCTAGCTCATCCTTGTTGGTATGCTTCTAAATTATGCTCATAAGATCTTTTGTTTTGATCATCACATTAGGTTTGCTTGTATTACTTATGATGTGGTCTATTTACATAATCACTGTTTTACCTGGGTCCTGCCCTGCCTATAGGGTATTGGTTTAATCCTCACTGGTTAGATGGAAGCTTTCTATGTTCTGTTCGTGCTCTTTTTTTGCTCCAACCCCTCTCCTAGTCATTTCCTTTCCCTTGTCACTTCTGGTGAAGAGATGCATAAAAGGCGACATATCTGATTAATAAAGGAGACACTGCTTCTGTCTCCTGCCCGCGAAGCTAGCCCGGACATCCTCTATCTGGTTAATTTTGTTTTCTGCTTCTGTTAATCTTCTTTCCCTTCCCTCAGCTTCTTTCTTCAGTTCAGTTATAGTATTAGCTTGCTCTGTTAATTAGCCTTTTAGCTCAGCTATTTCAGCTTTCAGTTCTCTAATTATCTTGAAGTAGCTAGTATTTTCCTTGAGGGTCTTATCTGTTGTTTCCCTAATTCTGATAGCCTTTTATTCTATAGTTGTCTTTATTTCTGTGATTATTAGGTTTACTATTGCTTGCATACTTTTCTTTTTTTTTCCCTCCAGGGTTATTGCTGGGCTCGGTGCCTGCACCATGAATCCACCGCTCCTGGAGGCCATTTTTCCCCCTTTTTGTTGCCTAGTTGTTGCAGCCTCGTTGCGGTTATTATTGCCATTGTTGATGTTGCTTTGTTGTTGGATAGGACAGAGAGAAATGGAGAGAGGAGGGGAAGACAGAGAGAGAGGGGGAGAGAAAGACAGACACCTGCATACCTGCTTCACCGCCTGTGAAGTGACTCCCCTGCAGGTGGGGAGCCGGGGGCTCGAACCGGGATCCTTACCCCGGTTCCTGCGCTTTGCGCCACGTGTGCTTAACCCACTGCGCCACCTCCTGACCCCCGAATACTTTTCTTATCTATGGTTACTTCTGACTGATTTGGAGTTTCTTCTGGGACCCTGTCCTGATTCATTGTGGTAGCAGTTTTCTTTGCTCTTGATGTAACCATTTTTTTTATTGATGTGGTTTTTATTTTTCTCTTCTGTCATTCTTCAGTTGTGTGAAGCAGCAGGTCTACAGGTGTCTTTTCTTTCTCTCCCACCTCTATCATCCCCTCTTCTTTCAATTTCTCTCTGTCCTATCCAACAACAACATCAGCAACAACAACAATGGAATAAAGATGGCCTCCAGGAGCAGTGGATACATAGTGCTGGCACCAAGCCCCAGTGATAACCCTGGTGGGGAAAAATGTGTGTGTGCGTGTGCATGTGTGTGTGTGTGTGTGGTTGACAGCAGAAGAGAGAAAAGAGAAGAGGGAGAGGGAAAGAGGAGGTATAATACTATCTCACAATCCATAAAGCCTTTTACCTGCAGATGTTCACTGGGAGCTTGAACCTGGGTCCTTGCACACTATAATATGTTTTCTGTACTAGGTGTGTCACTTCCCAGCCCCAAACACACCTATTTTTAAATGGATGGAATATAGACTTAGAAATGGGATAGTACTTTCATGCAGTTTTGAAAATCTATGGCTTAATGCTATACAAACTACTAGTTTACTTAAGGTGTGGGAAAAGAAAAGCTAGTTTTAAAGGATTTTACTGTAGAGCCACTTCCTTGTGCATGTGTTACTTTACTACTCCTGAGCACCTTTTCATTTATAGAATGACGGAGATAGAGAATCAAAGAAAGACATGGAGGGATATCACGGCACTAGAGCTTTACTTGGTGCTATGCACCTCCATTGGTTTAGGAGGTTGAACCAGGATTGAGTGCATGGCCTGGCCTGGGCTCAACTAGATGATTATCCAAATGCAGTGAAAAATGAAATGATTTGTAGATTTTAATAAATAATGTAAATTTGGTTTTCACTTGTACTTTCCCAAGAAATCCACATCTTTTTTTCATTCCATTGGTCCTTAGTTATTATTATTTTTAATATAAATTTGCTTCTTCCTAAATTCTGTCAACAGTATGCTCTTCCTCCATATTAAAGTGTAAATATAAACTTTTAGAGGGCCAAGTGGTGGCACACCTGGTTAAGTACACACATTATACTGCAGGCTTCAAGCCCTTGGTCCCCACCTGCAGGGGGAAAGCTTCATGAATGTTGAAGGTCTGTAGGTGTCTGTCTGTCTCTGTCCTATATCTCCCTCTTGTATCTCTCACCTTTTCTCTGTCTCTATCCAATAATAAATAATAAAGAGAAACATTTTTCAAAAGATTGCAAATGAAAAATAAATAAATATAATCCTTGACAGCTCTTTGGATCCTTGAAAACACTGATATCTGTATTCCATCCTTCTGAGTTATTCAAAATGAATGGCATCAAACATAATCCTTATGCTTTGATTGCAAGTTTCCCTCCCATCTTTCATTATCCTTTTGAACAAATTCCAAGTCCTGTTTTTCTTTTACTGCACTCTTTAGGACTTAGGCCAGTAATTTGGTTTTACGACAACTATCACCAGACTATAGTTGTCATTTCTATTTTGTTTATTTTCCACAAGTATTTTTAACAGTATTTCTTAATAGCTCTTGACATTTTTCTTCATGCTTGATTATTTATTTATTTATTTATTTTTTACCAGAGCACTGTTCATCTCTGGCTTATGGTGGTGTGGGGGCTTGAATCTGGGACTTTGGAGCCTCAGCCACGAGATTCCCTTTGCATAATCATTATGCTATCTACCACCCAATTTTATTTTATTGTTATTATTTAGGGGGCAGGGAGTCACAGAACCTAAAATGCATGACTTTACTACTTCAGACAGAAATAGAGAAAGACATGGGGTGGGGGAGGGAAGAGAGAGATAGGAAGAGAGTGACAGAGACAGAGAGAGAGAGGCAGTCCATAGTACTGATGTACCTCCTGGTGCCAAAATACTCCCATGTGATGGAGCTAGACTTGACTGCTTGCTTGGAAAGACAGGCACCCAGATAGATAAACTATTTCTCTGGCCCTTACCTGTGTTTGAGGCAGAGTGATGGCTCCCCCAAATATGTACAGAGTCTAATTCCTGTAGCCTGTGATTATGCTACCTGATATTATAATGGGCTTCAAAAATGAGATTAAGTTAAAGACCTTGAGATGGAATGAATGTAATCAAAATCGTCAGGGTGTGAATGAAGACAGCAGAAGAGGAGCTCAGAAGGATATGATGTGAAGTTAAAGATCAATTCACTGAGGCCCATTTTAAGGGTAGAAGAAGGATTTCATGGATGTGGAAATGGAAGAACATGTTGAAATGGGGGGAAGTTAAATTCTCTCTTGCAACATTCAGAAAGGTTTGCTGGCCTCTGAATGGACATTTTGACATCAGCCTATTGTTATCCATGTTAGACATTAGACCTCTAGAAATGTACATAATCAGATTAGTTGTTGAAAGCCACTAAATGTTTTGTTGTTTCATGTAAGATATAGGGAGGGAATTTCACATGTGATAGGAACACAGGAACCCTACTCCAATGCATTAGGGACTGAATTGGAAGCTCTAAACATCCAAGTCCTGAGCTCTTTCAGCAAGATTACTGGATTTGTAGTGATGTATTATAGCACAGAAGAAAACCAGTATATATTCTGTAGAACATTGATCTCCTTTTCCTCCTTCTTTTCATAAATTTGACTTGTAATTCTAGGTTGTTGACTGCATCTTCAGTCATGCTTTTACTACCCAATATTTTAAATTTCTATATAGTATCTACCCATTCATATACCTGTTGACTGTAGTAACCACAAGTAAGCATTGTTACTAATGTAGATACTAGGCATGTCAAGACCCTAAATTTGATCCTTTTCTCCCAACTAGCAGTCACCATTTGTGGCATGACTCGACTGTATCACCATGTAGTTATTGCTGTTCATTCGCTTGCCCACTAGACTGTCAATACAGTCTGAGCAACTTTTCTTTGAAACAGTCAGAATCATACTTGGAAAAATTTGCACACTGCAATACATTAAACCAAAAATCTATGAATAATTGATAGAAATAAGATTAGACAATGGGAATATAATTGAAAAGAAATACAACCCCAATCCTATTTTCATGATTATGACTGTGCAGTATCCTGATAGACAACATAACGAACAAGTACAAAAAATTATCATTGAGGAATTGCTCCTTTTTATTAATTATTTCCATAAGAGAGATACAGAGAGGGGGCCACTATTTAGCACCAGTTTGAGGTGGTTCTAGAGATTGAACCTGAAGCCTTAGAGCCTCAGGCATGAAAGTCTTTTGCAGAACCATTATGCTGTCTCCCCAGCTGAGTGAACTGCTTTTATTACGTCTATTTTAATGGCTCGACTTTTCTGAAGCCAAGCTCTATGCTTTGTCATCATGTGGAAATTGAGAACTCTTTAGGGAACTTGCAGAAATAATTTATTAGTTGTCATCAAGTAAATAATCATTGACCTTGTTTAATCGTGTAATTCAGGCAAACCCTGATTTTTTTTTTTCACTTTGCACATCAAGAATTTGTGGTTGCTTTGATGCCATCTCCATGAGAGAGAGTGGTGAGATTTGCCCTTTCTATTGGATCATATTTTCTCTTAGCAGAGAAAGCTTTCTATTTTCTTCTAGTCACTTTGTGGGAAAGGGAGCCATACCAGTTTGTCTCAGCCACTGAATAGTACTTACTGTGTTATATGGTGAGCCATAAAGGTCTGTTCATAATAAATAGGTGAATTGCTTTTTGAAACCCGTTTCTCATTTAATTGGATGTAGAATATTTAAATTGGCTACAGGATGCTAGTTCATGTTGAAAACATTCTGAGAGTTTTAGATTACCAATCCTCAGAGTATGCCAGGCCAAAAAGACTTATCAGAAAAGATATATTTATCAATGAAAAGAGTGGAAGGTTTTTAGTTTTGCTCTAATAGTTAGCATCTTTAGAACTACTTCTTATAACCCACTAGAGAAATTCTACTTAAGACATATTTCCAAGATTCTGACATATGAGAAAGTCATTCCACTGAAGGTTGTGGCAAAGACTGTCTTGTAGTTCTGCTGATTCAACTATATAGTTAGCATAAGTGTATTTTATGCTATTGAGAAGTAACCAAGAGTATGGAACGTGTTATATGAATGTTTAATCAATTTAATATGCATTTGCAAATTAAGGGATAAGCTTAGAAAAGTCCTCCATTATTTTTTAAAGTTTCTACCACATTTGTTAGCAACTGATTATCATACACTAATTAGGAGAATGCAGTTACAAACAATATTCTTGTCCTGCAATTGATATTACTCTAACTGTGCTTGTTCAGGTAGCAAAACCATTAGCTACTTCTTGATAGTTTTTATGATTGGACTTAGCACCTAGTATTGAGCAAGCCCTGAAGAGTGCCTCTTCTGCTAAAAGCTTGATTTATTCATTTATATGTAAAAGAACACTGGAGGTTATAAAGGTAACAAAGACCTTAAACATTATATCGATTTTTCCCCAGAGCTTTTTTTCATCCTGTTGTATTGCAGGGTAATAAAATTTCACTAGACCCATTAGATCCATAAAAGCTGAAGTACAACCACAAACTCATGGAAATGAAATTGTTTGACTGGTGTCATAAGCAAAGACTCGGTTTTGAACTCTGAGCAGTCTAGGTCGTTTGGCCGGCCCTCAAGGGTGAATTATAGCCTGCTGTGAGCTAGAGGACAGGCATGTCTTTGCAGGATTTTTGGACTCAGTAATCACTGGGTGAGACAGTGACCTTTACACACCCACAGCCGCCTCAAAAGGGAGGATTCTTAGAAATGGCAAATCAACACATGCCTTTTTAATAGAACTTAGCTTTTTTTTTTCCTTTGTATGAACTAAGTAGTGGATATTAGATACATCATGAAGTAGAGTTGAAAGAAGACTAGGTTCTCTTTAAAAACCTCAAGATAACCTTTTTAAGTAGTAAAAATAATACACATATATGTAAATATATATATATGTATATGTATGTAGATGTAAAGGTGGGGCATGCAGGGTTATCATACATACTACACTACCTCTGTCAGACTGGCTTTTTGGGAGATTCTTCTCTGTGCTGGGCACTGTCTGAGCCAAGTTCCTGGGCCAGGAATCACCATGCCACCTTTCTCCCTCAACACTGCTGTTCAAGGTTCCATTAGAGGCCTGAAGCTAGGTCCCCTATTGTCAGTCTTACCACTCAGGCATAAAAGAAAATCATCCTGGGTAGGAGCATTAAGATCCACATGGGTCTTAATGAATATGGGATGATCTTACTCATAGACAGAAGTTGAAAAATAATAACAGCAGGGTAAACACAAAGCAGAACTTGGACTGGAGCTGGAGTGTTGCGCCAAAGTAAAGGACTCTGGGGTGGAGGAGGACGGGAAGGGGGGTTTAGTTTGTTATGTGGAAAACTGAGGAATGTCACACATGTACCAAATACTGTAAATGATCCCTTCAATAAAGAAAAAAATCCACAGGTGTTGGTGCCAGATGCTGGTGCACCTGGCTTAGGGCACATGTTATAATTCACAAGGACGCAGGTTCTAGCGCCCAGTCTCCACCTAGAGGAAAGCTTCAGGAGTGGTGAAACAGGGCTGCAGGTATCTCTTTGTCTCTCTCCCTCTCTATCACCCCCTTTCCTCTCAATTTCTGGTTAGCTCTATCCAATAAATAAATAAAGTTATTAAAATAAAAAAGTGAGATTTCTGATTTCAGTGGCCAAAACCTGAAAACAATATGAAAATCAGGGACTAGGACCAGGTCTATATTAAAATGGCCCTGTTGACAGACATCATTAGGATATAATCACAAGGGATAAGAAGGACATCCCTAGCTAGTTAGAACAGCTTTGAATTGATCCAGATAACTATTCTGAAGATTCAGCAGCTGTAGTTTACAGACACCCACGAATGCTGTCTGTTAACTCTTGTTGAGGTTACTTGAGTGAGAAATTCATAATAACACATTATTTATCTGTTTTTGTCTAAAAGGGGAATTTTGAAGTTGCTAAAGCCTTAGGTCAAAACCATAGCTTAGATAAATATCTTTCTTCTAAAGATGCATTTCACCTTTATTTTTAGAATTTAGATTCAAATTATGTACAATTTTTTGTAAGTTTTTTCCTAGTTTGTAAGAAACCAAGGTACATTAATTAATTGATGGTGGAAACCCAGTTGTTTTTATTTCTTTGTTTCAGGTATTTGATGTTGACTATTTCTTATCAGTGATATAATACTGTTTACAAAATTATAAGATGATACTGTTCCCAACACCAGATTATGTGTCCCATTCCATTCATTGGAAACTGCAGTATTTCTCCCATATCTATTATGGGTTGACTATTTATAGAACTATTTATATTTTAATTTATTTTCCAACCCCCTTTTTGGGTGAGGGAGAAAGGAGTTTATTCATGAAAACTGACAGTCCAGGTCACCCTGTGGACTTGGGGCTCAGAATGGGAGTTATTTTATTATAAAATGGGAACAATGACAAGACCATAGGGTAAGAAGGGCACAGTTCCTACCACCAGAACTCCATATGCCATCTCCTCCCCAATAGCTTTCCTATTCTTTCCTTTGGGAGTATGGATTATGGGGTCATTATGGGGTACAGAAGGTGGGAGATCAGGCTTCTGTAATTGCTTCCCGACTGAACATGGGTGTTGACAGGTCGATCCATACTCCCAGCCTCTCTCTCTCTCTCTTTCCCTAGTGGGGCAGGGCTCTGAGGAAGTGAAGCTCCTTGGTGGGGTTATCTGTCCAGGGAAGTCTGTTTGGTGTCATGGTAGCATCTGGAATCTGATGGCTGAAAAAGTGTTAACATATAAAGCCATACAAATTTTTGATTAATCATGAACCTAAAGTCTGGAATATTGCAGATGAAGGTTTGGGGTCTCCATTTTGGAAATAGCTAGTAGGTCTATTTTAAGTATATTCCAAAGGGCCCATGACTTTATTAGTTTTTGCCTGAGCCTGACATCTGATATTCAGGTGGACCCAAGTTATTGTCGGGGGGAGATGATGCCATGGCTGGAAAAAAGGGCTAGAAAGCTGCATTAGGGAAGAGAGTAGCTCCCGCAAATGAGAAAAGTATATAAATATTGTTGACTGTAAACCCCATAGATTTGATCTGGGGCCCATATTCAGCATAAGTTCCTATGTAAACTCTACATCCCTGTAGGTCCAAACTCACATTCTGTGGTCATCAGTAGGAACATTCTGAGTTGCACCAATTTCAGGATCCATCTTCCTCAGGTGGTAGATAGAGTATGTTCTCCAACCCCCCTTCAGAGGATGGAACATTCTCTACCATTGTTGATCCACATTGAGGGCAAGGTCCTATGGGGCCCTCCAAAGGGGTCCATTATGTTGTTTCTGATGGAGATGACCAGTGATAATGGAGAGAGGGATCTATCTATTCGAGGTCTAGACTCATCATGTTTGTGTGAGAATCCCAGGACACCCTGACTAGGGCCCCAGCTGATGGGGTGGCCTCATAGTGACTAAAGGGTCATCATTAAAGTATGCCAGTCTCTTGCCCTTATTCAGCTCTTGTAGTCCTTACTTTGATAAGGTTGGCTTTGGAGTGACTGAGGGAAGTGTAACAGGAAGTAGGTGAGGAGGGTATCTAGATGTAAATAGAAACTATTTCATTAGGTACTTTAAGGTATCTTTTTAGGTCTTTCTACTTGCTACTTCATTTATTAACTCACTGCAAACTATTGTGCACTCTTGCTTTAATGTATGTATATTTCCCCAAATTTATGGATATATGTGTACATCTGCCCTACCTCATGGGACCTAGACTATATCTAGGTTTTGAGGCTTTGTTAGGAAATGCACTACCTGAAATGGAATTAAGGAGTCCTATGAGAAAGGAAAGGTCTTACCTGAGTAATGATGCTGAAGGGTTGACATTTCACACCTGACATCTCTGGACACATTCTGAAGTGAAACATGCTGGGGTGGTACTCATTGCATTGAATGGTTGGGATCAGCAGATGAAGTATCAGTTGGTATGAATTTAGAGAAGCATATTGGAGAATGACCCCCACCCTAAAGTTTCCAGGACTGATTTGCTCCCTTTTTTCCAGTCCTGCCTTCTCTTCCTTTCTTTTTTCTTTCTTTTTTTATTTATAAAAAGGAAACACTGACAAAACCATAGCATAAGAGAGGTACAACTCTACACAGTTTCCACTACCAGAACTCTGTATCCCACACCTTTCCTTGATAACTTTCTTATTTTTTAACCCTCTGGGAGTACGGATCGAAAGTCATTGCGGGATGCAGAAGGTGGAAGGTTGGCTTCTGTAGTTGCTTCCCTGATGAACATAGGCATTGAAGGGCCAATTCATGCTCCCAGCCTGCCTCTCTTTCTCTAGTGGAGTAGGGTTCTGGGGAATCGGAACTCTAGGACACATTAGTGGGGTTGTCTGTCCAGGGAAGTCTGGTGGTTCTATAAGTCCTGCATCCTTGTCCAAGTGAGATAGAGCAAGAGTGTACATTTTCATAACTAGCTGGGATGCTGATGGAGAGTCACCTAAGAGGTGCTATCTAGGCCAGAAAATTAGGTTCCCTAGGTGGAAGAGGATGAATGGAGTGCTGCATTCAATTTTAAGTCACTGACAGACACCATAAAGTAACAGTAGTTTGTTTTGAGATTGATTTTTTTGTTTATTTTATGGAGAGGTAATGGCTCATGGTAAAGTTGTTGACATATGGGTGCCATCTCTTATCTCTCTGTGATAAGTGTTTTCAAAGCACTCTCACTTCCAACTAACTTAAGTCTTTTCCCATCCCCATGCACTACAGGTTCAGATAGAGAGAGAGGTAGGGGTAGGGCTAAGAGTAGGGGTTGGAGTTGTGGTAGGGGAAAAGGTAGGAGTCGAGTTAGAGAGAGAGGCACCACAGAACTAAACCTTCATATAGTAGTTCCATGTCCTATACCAGTGACTCAAAATGGTGTTGCTCCCATGGCATATCAGGCATCCTCCCAGTTGAGCTATCTTGCTGACCCTAATTGCTGTCATTTATCAAACTACAGAATGCTTCTTAGCACTGAATTTAAAGATAGATGACCATTTTCAGTCATTCACTGCCACCATGTTAGCAGGAACCCAATTGCTTCTGACATCCTTATCTTAAAAGTTCACTTTAATGGCTATTGGGCAGAGCTTTATTTTCTGCCAGAAAAAAGGGCATGATGGTTATATGGATCGTAGGCTAAATACCACATCTGCTATGCTATTCCAGGAAAAACAGAGGACCACAAAATGTACATTCTCCTTTTTATTTTTAAGATTTTTAAAAACTTTATTTATTTAATTTGGTAGGACAGAGAGAAATTTAGAGGGAATTGGGGAGAAGGAGAGTAAGAGACAGACTTGCAGCCCTGCTTCATCATTCATGAAGCTTCCCCCCACCCCTGGAGCTTGAACCTGTGTCCTTGAGCACTCTAATGTGAGCACTTAAAGAGGTATGCCACAACCCGGCCCCAGTGTTTTCCTTTAGATTGAGTTAGTGCTAAGTGCTTCCTACCTTAGCCAATAGTAATGACCTAAATGATATAACAAAGCACAGTAAATTCGTGCCAGGAGGATCTTCGGAAATTTGATCAGCGAGCAGGCAGTACTTATCTTTGTGACTGATGTCTCGCCACATTTCTATTTCTGTATCTGTCTAGAGTTGTACCTATCCAAACCCTTGTTATTGCTGGTAAAGCCAGACAAGGGGAAATAGCCTTTGAATAGAATAGAATTTAGCATCAAACAGGTAGATGGACACCCTGGGTGTGGCAGGGACCATCAGCTATCAGAATACATATTCAAAAAATAGAGTCTACTATCTAGATTACCTTCAAAACCTTAAATTCACTTCAGAAATTCTGTCTAATGGTGGTTTCTACCTTATTTTTAGTCACTTAAATTAGGTTTATCTTATTGAAGGGGGACAGGAAATTAAAAAATTAACATACTCTGACATTATCCTTTGATCTGGGATCGTCACACTTTTTTTATGAGAGGCATGAACATTATTATCTCACTTTTCAAATGAGCCAACCCAGGCTTATAGTATTTAAGGCACTTGCCCATGGTTTTCACATTATTGATTAAATTTATTAATGGCAGAGCCCACATTCAAATTCAGGTCTGATAAAAAATCCTAATAAATTATATTACTTTTCTTTGTTTAACCAGTAATGAGAAAAGTGTTTACAAAATATGTCATTGGAAAAATGTCATCAAAATCTCCTTACTCCCATCATCCAAAGTTTTGTAAGTTTTGGTTTGTGGGGGCCACATGGTGGAACACCTTTTAACTGCACATGTTACAATATGCAAGGACCTGGGTTCAAGCCCCTGGTCTCCTCCTGCAAGGGGAAAGCTTTGGGAGAGGTGAAGCAGGGCTTCATGTGTCTCTCTGTCTCTCCCACTCTCTATCTCCTCCTTCCTCTCAACTTCTGGTGTGCCTATCCAATAAATAAATATAAAAAAATTGAAAGTTTTGGTTTGTGAAAGAAGCATCACTGATCCCATGGCTTCTTATTAGAAAATATATTTTAAAGGGTAATTTTCTGAATTACACAAATAGGCATGCTATGGAGATTGTTGGAGAGAGTTTCACATGAAATCAGATAGTATTGACTGTGGAGACTAGATTATGCAAGATCACCCCAACCACGTCAGGTCACTCCTCACCTCTCCACACTCTCCACTTTCATTTTTTCTTTTCATTTTGTTGGAGCAGTCTCAGAAAAGTGAGAATTCCATTTCTGAAGCCCCCACACTGATACACTTTCTCTCTGTCCTCTAATATAAAGTAAGTAATGTGGTCTCACTCATTTTACATGTGGGTGAAGTGCTAGCCATCATTTGACCTTAGTAAGCTTTACATGGTAGGAGATACCAGACTGTAAATAAAACTCCCTTTCGGTATGACTTTTTAGAAATCAGCAAAACCAAACACTAGAGATTGAATGGCATTTTGAAGTATTGTTAATTCCAAGAATTTCTTTTTTTTCCCCCTTTTGTTCAGGTCCCTCTGAGGAGTCATTTTTATTTGCCTGTCTGTTCATGATTTTATGGCATGTAAGTGACAAGCACTCCCTGTAACACATCGTGGGAGGGCACTTGCTAACAGAGAGCTCAACTTGAATGACACTGGATGTGAAATGCAACCTTTTTCTGCCAGTCTGTTTGATATTTAGCATGCCTTGACATATGTGAAACAATGTAATTTTGAAACAGTCAGAAACCTATTGGGAACATTACACGAAATATCTGGGTCAAAATTTTCTCATGGTTGGTTTAAAAGTCTGAAATATTTCCTGCAGTTTCAAATCAACATTTTATCTGGATTTTATCATCTTGATTTGACATTGAACTTGACTTCATGGGCTTCTGTAATGACTGGGGGAATTATATAAGGAAGATACTTCTTTCTTTTTTTAGGAAGATACTTCTAATTCATTCAGTCCATTGAAATCAACCATCAAAATATATGTTTTTAATGATGTAGATATTGGTATGTTTTATTTCTTTTCTTTATTGAGGATTAATGGTTTATAGTCGGCAGTAAAATGCGGTAGTTTGTACATGTGTAACATTTCTCAATTCCCCACATAACAATTCAAACCCCCATTAGGTGTTCCTCTGCCAATATATTCCAGGACCTGGACCGTCTCCCCCATCCCAGAGTCCTTTACTTTGCTACAGTTCACCAACTCCAATTCAAGTTCTGCTTTGTGTTTTCACTTCTGTTATTATTTTTCAGCTTCTTGAAATCATCTCATATTTATCCTTCTGATTCTGATTTATCTCAGTTAACATGATTCCTTCAAGCTCCATTCAAGATGAGGTGTAAAATGTGAATTCACCATTTTTAATAGCTGAGCAGTATTCCACTGCTGGGCTAGTGTGGGGGCGCCTCTTCCCGGGTGCATACTCTCTGGGTTGGAGAGAACATAACCGGAGCCAGCCTGGGCTGCTACTCTCTCAGCGATGTGAGGGAGATGACTCAGGAACCAAACACGTGGTGTGAGGCAATGCAAAAAAAAACCTTTATTGATCAGAGAGCCAAAGCTTTTAAAAGGCTGACCTGGAAGTGGCAAGTCGGAAACGGAAATGGCTAGGAAACAGGTGGAGAAAGGCTAGAAAGGTAGGAACTTCCTTAGAAACTGTTGCGAGGGTTTTAACTGGTGGGATTAATACTACCCTGCAGGCAGGGAGGGTCTCGAGGGTAGAAGGAAGATAGATCAAAGGAATGGAATGGGTGGGGATCTTTCAGGCAAAACAATGATTATGTAGATAGGCCAGGGTGCTTTGTGAAGCTCCTCACAATTTCCCAACATTCCACTGTGTGTATCGACCACAACTTAGCAGCCACTCGTCTGCTGTTGGACACCTAGGCTGCTTCCAGGTTTTGGCTACTACAAATTGTTCTGCTATAAACATAGACATACACAAATTATTTTAGATGGTTTTGTTTGGTTCCTTAGGATATATCTCCAGGAGAAGAATTGCAGGGTAATAGGGTAGATATGCTTCTAGCCTTCTGAGAGTTCTCCAGACTGCTTTCCATAGTGGTTGGACCAATTTCCATTCCCACCATCAGTGCAGGAGGGTTCCTTTGTCCACACAACCTCTCTAGCATTTTAAAATGTGCAAGGACCGAGGTTCAAGTCCCTGGTCTCCACACACAGGGGGAAAGCTTTGCAAGAGTTGAAGCAGGGCTTCAGGTGTCTCTGTGTCTTTCCCCCTCTCTATCTCCACTTCCTCTCAAATCCAATAAATAAATATAGAAGTATTTATATTTATTTAATAGAGACAGAAATTGAGAAGGGAGGGGGACAGAGAGGGAGAGAGACAGAGAGACATCATCAGCACTGCTTCACTGCTCATGAAGCTTTCCCCCAGCAGATGGTGGAGTGGGAATTGAATCCTGTTCCTGTGTACTGTAGTGTATCTGTTTAACCAGGTATACCATCACCTAGCCTCAAGACATTCTCTCGACTAGTGTGAAGTTTCCTTTTGGAGTTACAAGATTGTTTCTTAACTGAATAGATGTGATAGTTGTAAAGAAAAAATGGTAATTTTTATGCTGTGCAAATTTGATCCACCCAAATTATTTATATAATTTTGTTTTTGTTTTTTTTTGTCTTTTTCTTTTTTTTAAATTTATTTTTTATTTAAGAAAGGATAAATTAACAAATCCATAGGGTAGGAGGGGTACAACTCCACACAATTCCCACCACCCAATCTCCATATCCCACCCCCTCCCTTATTAGCTTTCCCATTCTCTATCTCTCTGGGAGCATGGACCCAGGGACTTTCTGTGTTGCAGAAGGCACCTGGGTTGCTTCCAGGTTTTAGCTATTATGAAATGTGCTGCTATGAACATAGGAGTACACACCTCTTTTTGGTTGGGTGTTATGGAGTCCTTGGGGTATAACCCCAGGAGAGGAATTACTGGATCATATGGAAGGTCCATGTCTAGCCTTCTAAGAGTTTTCCAGACTGCTCTCCACAGAGGCTGTACCAATTAACATTCCCACCAGCAATGAAAACGGGTTCCTCTGTCCCCACAGCCTCTCCAGCATTTGTTGCTGCTGTCCTTTTTGATATATGCCATTCTTACAGGAGTAAGGTGGTATATTAATGTTGTCTTAATTTGCATTTATCTGACAATCAGTGACTTAGAGAAGTGTTTCATATGTTTGTTAGCCTTTTGGATTTCCTCTGTAGTGAATGTTTTGTTCATATCCTCTGCCCATTTTTGGATGGGGTCATTTGCTATTTTTGGTGCTAAGTTTGCTAAGCTCTTTATGTATTTTGGTGATTAGTTTCTTGTCTGATGTATGGCAATGTGAAGATCTTTTCCCATTCTGTCAGGTGTCTCTTTGTTTGTTTAATAGTTTCTTTGGATGTGCAGAAGCTTTTCAATTTGATGTAGTCCCATTGGTTTGTTTCTGCTTTAGTCTTCCTTGCAATTGGGTTTGATTCATCAAAGATGTCCTTGAGGTGTAGGTGGGAAACTGTTTTACCAATGTGTTCCTCTAAGTATTTGATTGTTTCTGGTCTACCATCCAGGTCATTGATCCATTTGGAGTTGATTTTTGTTTCTGGTGAGATAAAGTGGTTCGATTTCATTCTTCTGCATGTTACAACCCAGTTTTCCCAGCACCATTTATTGAAGAGAGCCTCCTTTTTCCATTTAATGCTTTGGGCCCCCTTATCAAAGATTAGATGTCCATAGGTGTGGGGATTTATTTCTGGGCTTTCAGTTCTGTTCCATTGGTCTGTGTGCCTATTTTGGTTCCAGTATCATGTTGTTTTGATGATGGTGGCTTTATAATATAGTTTACGGTCTGGGAGTGTGATGCCTCCATTTCTGTTTCTTTTCCTTAAGATGGTCTTGGCAATTCTATGTGTTTTCAGGTTCCAGATAAATGATTGTAGTGTTTGTTCTATTCTCTTAAAGAAGCTTGGTGGAACTTTGATGGGTATTTCATTAAATTTGTATATGGCTCTGGGGAGAATATTCATTTTCATGATATTTATTCTTCCAGTCCATGAGCATGGATATTCTTCCATTTCTTGGTATCAGTTTCTATTTCCTTGAGTAGCGACTCATAGTTTTCACTATATAAGTCTTTCACTTCTTATGTCAACTTTATTCCTAGGTATTTGATTGATTTTGCTGAAACAGTAAATGGGAGTGATTTCTGGATGTCTTCTTCTTCAGATTTAGTGTTTGCATAAAGAAATGCCACTGATTTTTGTACATTGATTTTGTAGCCTGATACCTTGCTATATTGCCTAATAACTTCCAGTAGTTTTCTGCTGGAATCTTTAGGTTTTTCTATGTATACTATCATATCATCTGCAAATATTGAGAGCTTGACTTCTTCCCTTCCAATCTGTATTCCTTTGATTTCTTTCTCTTGCCTGATTGCTATGGCAAAAACTTCCAATACTATGTTGAAGAGTAATGGTGACAGTGGACAGCCCTGTCTAGTCCGTGATCTGAGGGGGAATGCTTTCAGCTTCTGTCCATTGAGTATGATGTTGGCTGTAGATTTGCTATATATAGATTCCACTATCTTGAGGAATTTCCCATCTATTCCCATTTTTTGTAGAGTTTTGAGCATGAATGGGTGTTGGATTTTGTCAAAGGCTTTCTCTGCATCTATTGAGATAATCATGTGGTTTCTGGCTTTGCTTTTATTAATGTGGTGAATGACATTGATTGACTTACGGATGTTGAACCAGCCTTGCATTCCTGGGATGAATCCCACTTGGTCATGATGGATAATCTTTTTGATATGCTTCTGTATCCGGTTGGCCAAGATCTTGCTTAATATTTTGGCATCTATGTTCATCAGAGATATTGGTCTGTAGTTTTCCTTTTAGTTGTGTCCCTATCAGCTTTTGGTATCAGGGTGATGTTGGCTTCATAGAAGGTGGAATTGAGTATTCCTGTTTCTTCAATCATATGGAAAGCTTAAGAAGTATGGGTACTAACTGTTTCCTGAAAGTTTTGTAGAATTCGTTTGTGAAGCTGTCTGGTCCAGGACTTTTGTTGTTGTGGAGATTCTTAATAACGGTTTCAATTTCTTTGTGATTGGTGCATTTAGATTTTGTAGTTCTTCTTGGTTCAGTTTTGGGAGGGCATATGTTTCTAGGAATTGTTCCATTTCTTCCAGATTCTCTAGCTTGGTGGCGTATAGTTCTTCGTAGAAGTTTTCGCATGATTTTCTGGATTTCTGTGCTGTCAGTTGTGATATCTCCTCCATTGTTTACAATTCTATTAATTTGAGTCTTCTCTCTTTTTTGTTTGGTGAGTCTGGCTAGGGGTTTGTCAATTTTGTTTAATCTTTCAAAGAACCCACATTTGGCTTCATTGATCTTTTGTATGGTTCTCTTATTTTCGATGTTGTTTATTTTTGCTCTAATTTTAGTGATTTCTGTCCTTCTGGTTGCTTTAGGGTTTCTTTGTTCCTCTTCCTCTAAGTCCTTGAGGTGTGCAGTAAGGTCATTCATTCGAGCTTTTTCTTGGTGTTTAATATGTGATTGTATGGCTATAAGTTTCCCTCTCAGTACTGCTTTAGCTGTGTCCCAAATATTTTGATAGGTTGTGTCTTCATTTTCCAGGAACATTTGAATTTCCTGCTTGAGTGAGTCTCTGACCCAGTGGTTCTTAAGGAGTATGTTGTTTAGTTTCCAAATTCTATGACTTTTAATAATTTTCTGTTTGTTGTTAAATATTTATATTATTTTCCCACATAGAATCAACTGGTGCACATTTCTACCCGTCTTGGTCAGCTTCACTCTTAGAACACAGCCTGTGTGTGTGGTCAGCATTTAGAACATTCTTGCTAAAGCAAAGCATTCTTGAATTCAATGAATATGTTCATTTATCAATCCCCAGGAACCAAAACTTTGCCAGAAGAGCTGAAATAAAACCATCCATCCCTTAAAGACGTTGAGTTAAAAAATGGGTTGCATGTATGTGTCAGTGTTTTCAATACCGTAGAGCCTAGTTATGCCCAAAGTATACTATCTAAGAGCATATAATTTTACTCTATGACATTCACACAATGACAATGATATCCTTTCTTGGATGCCATGGACCTGACAATTTTACTTTGCAGTCAACCTCCCCAAGGTGGTTGGACCAATATATGTCACTGCTGAGATCTTGCAAAGTACCTATTATTACTACCTTACTCTATCCACTTCCCTTGAATTTCTCCTTTTTTAGATAATGATAAATAACCAGAATAGAACTAGTTGGTTCTACCATGTTTGGTATATATCCACAATATGACATCTCTTTGTTTGCATGAGAACACTTCTCTTTTATTTGTTCCTTTCAACTTTTTCATTCTTCTTCAAAGAACTTCTTTTCTGGAATCTTGGCATGAGTAGTGGTGCCATGTCACAGACCCCTATCAGGGGAACATGTGGAAACAATTCACTGTTACTAAGATCCATATATTTTACTACTTCTACATTACTACTAAGTAAAATTACTCTCTTCATTAGTCTTCTTAATCTCTGTGAAACAGTAAAAGGTAATCTAACTTTATTTATGAAAAAAAAAATTTAAGATAAAAATTTCATTCTGAAAAGGAAATACTTTTGCCATTAATATGGCAAATTTTATTTAGTAATAGCTAACAGTTTTTGTGCTTCTAATGAATTAGCGAAAGATGTTGGGCATAATCAAATTTATACTCATAAAAGCCTTCAGAGACAGGTGCTTAGATTATCCTTTTTTTGCTGATGATAAAGTATGCTCAGAGAGGTTAAGCAGTTTGTTCATGGTCCCACTATCTGTTAAGTGATAGATATGCTTGTGGAGTTCAAACTGTTGAATTTGGGGAGCAAGTTTAATGACCGTTGAATTACACTTTTTTTTTTATCACCAACATAAGATAAATCCACTTCAAGCTATGCATTAACAACAATAGGAAAATTCTGATGAGAACAATGATTAGATAAATGTCCATGGTTGAAACTTAATGGATAGCAGACTATGTCTTAGGTGATAGCAGACTGTGGATAGCAGACTAAACTAAATGTCTTTCATGGCTGTATTTGTAAGTGCTATGCTCTAAAGATAACTCTTATAATTCAAGAAGACAAAATTATGTGCTTTATTATTAAGCTAATGCACCTAGCATTTTGCATTCAGAAAGTGGCTAAAAAGACGACTATACTTCCATCCACTCCATTTCAATAATACTGTCACAAGGCAGGGTCAAAAATAAAGAAATTATGGCTTTCTTTCTTTCACCTTTTCAAATTCTTATTCCAAAAGTAGAAATGCTTCTAAGTGAATTGAAAGAATGCCAAAAGTAAATTACCTAGAGATGGAGGTTTAATGAGACCACATAAAGACAGATAATATTTTCTCTTGCTTGTGTAACTTGGAGGCTCAGTACCTAGGGCCCACTGAGTTCTCAGGAACCCCCTCTTTACAGTGCTCTTTCCAGTGCTGCTTTACTCTGGTCACTTTTTATAATGGTGAGGGATTATTGAATGTATTTCTGGGTACAATAGACTAAAATGGAACAGCTTTTCAGGTTTTATAATTCAGGGCAGGCTATTGCCTGAATTTGTGGTTTCTGACACTGCCTGTCATGCCCAAACTGTGTTTTTTTATTGACAAATGAGTCAATTTATCTGCATGGTCAAGAATCAGTTTTATAGTAGATAGTAATAGCTTGGTAGGTTTGAAAGGCTTCAAAGCATAGTCTCTCTCTCTCTGCCTGTGTCCAGTGACTGATATTTCCATTCTAAGCTATGAAATATTGGGGTTTCTGTACAGGTACATGTTCATTCACAGGAGGAGCAAAAAATTGGGACTTTGTACCTTGAGCTCTTTCTTGGGGACTGGGGAATTGATATTTACCAGGGGCTTCTGAAGACCTCTGTCTTTTCATAGATGCCTTAGGTAAAGAAATTCTATCTATGCTGTCCATCTAAACAGACAAAGCCAAAGATAAAACACTGCACAGCACTTAAACTTTCCCTGGGATCATAGCCCTACCATGTGGCACAAGGGTTCAAACCTGGGTTGCATGGATGTCACACCATGCATCCTAGCTGTGTGTGGTATTCCCTGGGCCCAAGTGTCTGTCTTTTTTCTGGAAGATTTTTCTTTTAAATATATATATATTTTTAACTTTACTTACTAAATTTGATAGGGCAGAAAAAAACTAGATAGAAGGATAGAGAGGGATTGAAGAGATAGATACCTGCAGGTCTCCTTCAGCACTCATGAAGCATCCTCCCTGCAGATGGAACATTTTTCTTTTTTTTAAAATATATTTATTTTCCCTTTTGTTGCCCTTGTTATTTTTTATTGTGTTGTAGTTATTGATGTCATCATTGTTAGATAGGGCAGAGAGAAATGGAGAGAGGAGGGGAAGATAGAGGAGGATAGAAGCCTGTGAAGCAACTCCCCTGCAGGTGGGGAGCAGGGGGCTTGAACTGGGATCCTTATGCTGGCCCTTGCACTTTGCGACATGTGTGCTTAACCTGTTGTGCTACTGCCTGACTACCTAACATTTTTCCAAATTTCTGTGACATGATAGGTGACCTTGTGTGTCAGTCAACAAACTGTCACATTCTTTTGTTGGTTTATCTGGGGGTCAAACATAGAGCCTCATGTATACTGAGCAAGTGCTCTACCACTGAGCTACATCCCTGACTAAAGGACTTTAGACTGTTTGACTCAGTCTCCTCTAATGTAATCTGAATGGAAAAGGTTGGCCATTGTTGCCACGCAGGTGGACCCTATGTTTTGCCCCATAGAGGGGAAAGGAGAATATTTTCTAAGTTGATTCATCAGTCCATATAGCATTCATGTTAAATGGATCACTGTCTTCTATTTGCAACTGGGAGGGCTTCCTGAGAGATTCTATTCTGTCAGGTATTAGATACAGTAATAATAGGTGGCAGGTCATGGATGGAGGATGGAGGGCCCCAGTAAATTACTGTGAGGAAAGCAATTTGACATCCTTTCATCCTTTGATGAAAGCTAAATGTGAAATCTAGGTGTAAACATCTACAAAAAATTGAAAGTCACACATGCAGAAGGAGTGTGGTTGTAAGGCAGAAATCACTCCTCAGAAAGGGGAAGAATCAAGGTGGCACTGCAATTGAACATCATTATTTCTTTCCAAGATGAATATATCTGTGGGACTTCTGGCCTCATTCCTGGATCCTATCAATTTAACAAGGACATTTGCAGAAATGGCTTCTGTAGTCTAACTGATATTAAGGCCAAAAATGCTGGTTTGAGAATTCAGTTTCTTCTGATTGGAAAGATGCATGATGCTAGGAGGCCAGGGTCAACACTGCCCATGTGGAATTCCTTTATCTACTGTTATGCTTATTTGAACTCCATGTTAAGTGTAACAAAATATGACCTTGAATCCTATGCCCTTGTTGAGGATTTTTTTTTTTTAATAATAAACTGAAAAGCAAAGCAGGAACAGTCATCTTTCTCCTTTAGTCCACCACTCAAAAGTTTATTTCTTTTGGAACCAGCAAAAGAGCTTCCTTGAATGATGTGTTGCTTTGCCGTGTGTGACCTAAGTTTGAGCCCAATTCTCACTACATTAAAGAACATGGGTGCTATGATGTCTTTTTTTTTACAATTTTTAAAAATATTTCTTTTAAAAATCTTTGTTAATTAATCTATTATTGGGTAGAGATAAATTGAGAAGGGGTGGGGAGATAGAGAGGAAAAGAGATAGGGAGACACCCGCAGCCCTGCTTTACCACTCTTGAAGCTTTCCTCTTACAGGTGGGGACTGGGTCCTTGTACACTGTAATGTGTGTGCTTAACCAGGTGCACCATTGCCTGGCCTTGTGCTGTGTTCTCTTTCACTCTCCATGTCTACCTTGCTTTCTTCTCAATCTCTAGTAAAAAAAAATGTGTGTGTGTGTGTGTGTGTGTGTGTGTGTATGTATGTATGTATATATATATATATATATATATATATATATATATATATATATATATATATCCCCTTTTGACCTAGTCTTTTCTTGTGGTTTCCCAGAAATACATATAAAATATTATTATTAGTAGTATACTCATATTTCCCTGTGCTGTTCAGTTGCTTTGCATATATGTATTTTATTTATTGGAATTTATAACATTTTTCTCAAGATTAAATCTCTGCTATCACAACAATGCCTATAAAGAGCTTTTATAAAGCAAGCATTTCTTGTGTGCTTATCCTAAAGTCAGTGCTGTATTAAATACTTTATTTGCTCCTGTCAGCTCCCAATTTGGTATTTGCCTGCTTTTCAGATGTGGGAACAGAAGATTAGTATTCTGTCTTAAATTATATCAAAAAGGATTTCAGAAGGGGTCTGAGTTCAAAATGGTTTTATCTGACAGAGGGCTACCCTGGACTTCTCCCTTAATAAGCATGATCATTATGACCCCATAATGCCAAGCATCAAACTTACCCAAAACTTGATTTCTTATAACCATCATCATTTTATGGTTTTGTTTTTTAATATTTATTAATTTTATTATTTTTTCCCTCTCTGCTTATCTCTGGGCTTGGAGCCAGCACTACGAATCCACTGCTCCTGGTGGCTACTTTTTCCATTTTATTGAATAGGATGGAAAGAGGCATTTCTCTTCTTGACCATGTGGACCCAGGATGGTGCCTAGATTCCAGACTGGGGGTGGAGACTTCCTCATCATAAGTTCCTTAACTCATGACAAGAGTGTGACCAGTGCCTGTTAGGGGTGTATATGGTCCTATGCTACAGGCATGATGTGGTGTGGTATGAGGTGTGGCTCTGTGATTGGATTGCTACTACTTCCCCTTCCCTAAACCACAGTATATTACCCCCCCCCACACACACACACACACACTTCCCTTACGATAAACGAGCTGTCTGAAGCACTCTTGGAAGTTTCTGACTTCTTCTGGGTGCTCACCCTCACTACCAGTTTCTCTGCAGTGGTGTGTTGATCCCTCAAACAGCATGAGCCGCCTGCAATAAACAGGGAACAATATTGTATGATGTTTTCTCTAAACCCCACTCAACCAGAGACTCATGAGCAAAACCATAGGACAATGGGAGTAGTGAAAAATAAATAGAGAGGTCAGGCAATAGTGCACCCAGTTAAATGCACATAGTACTAAGCATAAGGATCCACAAGGACCTGGGTTACAGCTCCGCTCCCCACCTGCTGGGGGGACGCTTCAAAAGCAGTGAAGCAGGTCTGCAGGTGTTTCTCTTTATCTCTCTCTCTGTCTCTCTATCTCACCTCCTCTTTGTATTTCTCTTCATCCTATTCAATAAACTGTAATAAAAATAAATTTAAAACCTAGAGAACTTGGTCAGCCTAGAGAAATGCAAATCAAAACCTGTGAGAATGAGCTCCATCAATAAAGGGAGACAAGTGTTGGAGAGGATGTGGAGAGAGAGAAAAGAGCTCTACTATACTGCTGGTGGGAATGTAAACTATTACAATCCAGAAATTCTACTACTAGGCTATACCCAAAAGATATCATAACCCTGGTTTGAAAGGCTATATGTACCCCCATGTTCATAGCTGCTTTATTTACAGTAGCAAAAATCTAGAAACAACTAAAATGCCCTTTGCCAGCTGACTGGATAAAAAAGTTATGGGACATATATTCAACAAAGTATTATTCAGCAAAAATAAAAAAAAGATGATACTGTTTCTTTTGGCATGATAATGCTCAGTGAAGCAAGTAAGGAGGTGAAGGACAACTATGGAACTCATATGCTGAATATAGACAATTGAACATACAAATGTGAAAAACAAAATGTCAACCTGTTTCCAAGACTGTGGGAGAACTATAGTAGTTATCCATGGGGTTGGGGATGGGGACACAGACCTTTGGTGATGGGAGTGGTGAAAAAAATAAACAAATAAAAAGGGGTAGAGGAAATCAACCTATAATAGTGAAGCCTTGCTGAATGCATGAAAGGAAAAAAAAAGTGAATGAAAGAAAGAAGAGGTGATGGATATAAACCTACCTTATTGGGTCATTGGCTGTGTTCACTCTGCAGGTATTTTGAAGAGCAAAGGTGACCCAAACTACCCTGTTCTCATTTCTGGGATGTAATCCCATATATTTTAGGCACTTTAAGTTTTCAAGTTTTTCACAACATAGGGGAAAACAATCAAAACACATACCTTAAATGCAGATGAAGAAGCAAGAATTCTATGCTACAGTTAGGTTACAAGTGACGTAAGAGCTCTGTGTGTGTGTGTGTGTGTGTGTGTGTGTGTGTGTGTGTGTTTGTGTACTAATGTAACCACTTATCTCAAGAGCAGGCAGCGAGTCCTGTAATCATGTTATTACATGCAGGACTTCCATTCAGGGACTTGTATCTTCAGGTTGTGTTTCCAAAATAGAGCACATATTTTCAGTATGCATTGAAAGAAACAAAGGTGAGTGGGTGTGAGGGTGCTTTTGGTATTCCTTATTATTTATAGCTGGTGATGTTGTTGGAGTTTACTCCATGGAGAACTGAATTGCATCTAAGCCTATTATTTCCACCTCTTTGAAAGCTTTAACTCCTCAATGCCTGTTGGCATGGTAACCTGACAAGAGTTATGATGTTATACCATATGAACTCATGACTGATCTAAAATTATTTGGGGTGTTTGCCAGTAAAATTTCCATTGAGAGAGAGACCATGTGACAGTTCCATTCATAAGGAAAAGAATATCACTTCCCCACATCCCTAAGTTGCCTCAAAATAAATTTCCTATTTTCTTTCCATATAATGATATATTACTGTCTTTCTAATGATTTTGGTATTTCCTTTAAAATTGGGATACTTTAATCTTTTTTTCTCTCCGTTTAAATTGTTGCTTTCTGTTTGGATTGGAATCAGTGTTTGGTAGCAATAATCTTTTATTTTTTTAAATTTTTTTACTGGTGATTTAAGTATGATTAACAAAATTGAAAGAGAATAGGATTACAATTCTACACAGTTCCCACCACCAGAGTCACGTATTTCATTCCCTCCACTGGAAGCTTCCCTATTTTTTATCCCTTTGGGTATGAGCCAAAATTCTTTATGGGGTGCAGAAGGTGAAAGTTCTGGCTTTTATAATTGCTTCTCCACTGGCCATGGGCATTGGCAGGTGGATCCATACTTCTAGCCTGTTTCTGTCTTTCCCTAGTGGGTAGGACTAGGGAGAGTTGAGGTTCATGGACACATTGGTGATGGTAAAGTGGTCAGCTCAGGGAGGTCAGGATGGAGTCATAATAGTGTCTACAACTTGGTGTCTGAAAGGTGGTAAGATACAACACAGGACAAATTGTTTAATAACCAGGATCTCAAAGATAAGAACAGAGCAGATGAAACTAGGGATCTTCATGTGGAAAGAAGCTAGGAAGCCTATGTTATGTATCTTCCCAGGGGTATAGCAACTTTTTCATGCAGCTTCTGCAAAGCTGGGCAGATGTGCAGAGTAATAGGCAGGTGGAGTTTATGGGTCTCTCCAGAAGCTGTGGTGGCCAAAAGGAAGTGTTGATAGCTGACAAAGAGGTCAGTACATGCTAAGGACTATTGTCTTTGGGGTATTTGCAAACCATGGGTGTTGTTATCATTACTGAGTACAAATACAAAGAGAAAGGTCACAAAGATGAAGTTTCCCAAGGCCAGAAAGCTAGAAGATGGTGGGACAGAGATTTCACTGGGGATGAGGGAAACTGACTGCTAACAGAAGTAGTGAGGTTAACTCAGATGAAACAAAAAGTTACAACTTTATGAAATCTATTCAAATTGGTTTCTTTATTTTATCCTCAGCTTACCAATCTCTAAAATAGAGCTGGAAACAAGCCCTCCTGTGAAGATCAAAGGAGAACTCAAGCCCAAAAAAGAACCCAATGTCTACATAGAGATAAATAAATGCTAATTGTCATATATAGAACCAGGGAGCTTTATGTGGAGTTCTTTCTTTCACCACTGTCTATGTGTGAGCAATTCTATAACTCAAGGTCGGAACCATAACATGACCCACTTCTGCTACAGACTTAATTTCTTATCTCTAACCAAATCTCAAACTGACCAAACTCAAAAGTAATGAAATTCTTCAGTCTTATCCCCTCTACATAATGCATAGCTGAAAAAGAGTTTGACATTGGAAGGGAATATGATTTTTTTCTAGTTAATGTATTACATTCACACTCTTGTGTGTGTGTGTGTATGTGTGTGTGTGTGTGTGTTATTTTATGAGAGTGAAAGAACAAAGTTCTGCAGTTATATGGTACTGGGAATCAAACCTCAAGAGCCATGAATGCATGCAAATCCTGCCCTCCACTCAGTGACCTTCCTGTACCACATATGTTTTTCCACAGAAAACACACTTATCAATGCACTTAAATAAGTAAATAAGAAATGAGATAGGTAAGGTAGCAACATGAGTTTGTTGTGGACTGGGAATTCTAACCCTAGTGTAATCCTACTGTTGCCTCGTCTTAAAAGTTTTGAGCTGCAGTTAGTTGCTGTCTTATTGCTTCACCTTCAGGTGTATGAGAGGAAATCTTTGTAAGCTTCATTCACCTGTGAACATATTTCTTTATAAAGGTTGAGAGATACCTCATAAGGTCAGTTGCATAGCTAACTGTGTTCAATGCCCTCATTTGAGTCTTGGCACGTGGGAGACACTGTGGCATCAAAGGAAACTCAGTACCATGGGTTTCTCCCTGCATCCCTCTCTGTGTCTTACTACCTAAAAGAAAGGCATCAAACACATCTAGCTGAAGAGACCCTGCATATCTATGATCTATTCTAAAGCACACTTTAGAATAGCCAAAACCTGTAAAGGGCCTAGATGCCCAACAACATATGTGGCTAAGGAAGTTATGGTACATACATACAAAATGGGATACTATGCAGCTATCAAAATGACTCGGTCTTCTCTTTTGCCATATCCTGGATAGATCTCTAACCCCATCATTTAAAAACCAGGCCTCCATCTCCCATGTGTAGGAAAAGAGGAACTAGAAGGTTTCACCAGTCCTGGATCCTGAAATGACATTAAATGATAGAATTCCAAAGTATTTAGATAGGCTTGTTCCAAAGATATCCACAGAAGGCTTTTTCAAATAATATGTACCACATTGGTATGTGGAGATAAGTCAACCAAAACCTTGCAGGCTTCTAGAGAAACTGTGACCCTGATATTTAAAAAAAATGAAGACTGCCAAGATTCAGGCAATCTTTTTAAATTGGTGATTTAATAATGTTTGACAAGATTGTGGGATATGAGGGGTACAATTCTATAAAATTTAGTTCCCATCACTAGAGTTCTATATCCCATGCCCTCCATTGGAAACTTCCCTATTCTTTGTGCCTCCGGGAGTATGGACCAAAGATCTTTATGGGGTGCAGAAGGTAAGAAGTCTAGCTTCTGTAATTGCTTCTCTGCTGGACATGGATCTTGACAAGTTGATCCATATCCCCAGCCTGTTTCCATCTTTTCATAGTGGGGTAGGGATCTGGGGAGGTGAGCTTCCAGGACACATTGGTGAGATCGTCTGCTTAGGGAAGCCAGATTGGCGTCATGGTAGCATCTGCAACTTAATGACTAAAAAACATTAAGATATAAAGCAAAACATATATATATATATATATATTACTAATTAGTAACCTAAAGGAAAGAATATAGAAGATGAGGTTTGGGTTCCTCATGTTGAAAGAAGCTAGGAAGTCTATTTTAGATATATTCCAAAGGGCCCATGACTTTACTAAATTTTTCCTGAGCCCAGCAGCAAACATACAGGTGGACTAGAAATATTGTTTGGGAAGATGGTGTCCAAGTTGGGAATAGGACTAGAAAGTTGAATAAGGGCAAAGAATAGCTCCCAAATATGGGAAAATTATATAAATACTTTTAACTATAAACCTCATCAATCTGACCTAAGCCCCATGTCTTTTTCAGATTTAGCACAGGAGCCTGTGTTACCTCTGCATCCCTGTAGGTCTGAGCTTATATTCCATGGTCATAGCTAGGAACATTCTAGGCTGAACTCATAGGCTGCACTCATTTCAGGACGAGTCTTCCTCCAGTTGCAAAGTATGTTGACTATCCTCCCTTTGGAGAGTGGTGTAGTTTCTACCACTGTTGTTCTACTTTGAGGGCAAGGTCCTATAGAGGCCCACAAGAGGGTTTATAATGCTGTTCCAAATGGAGATGATCAGTGATGGTGAAGAGAAGGATTTGTTAGAGGTCTAGGCCCATCATGTCTGTGTGGTAATCTCAGTATTCCTGACTAGGCCTCTAAATGATAGGGTGGCCTCGTAGTGACCAAAGGGCCATCATAAAGTGTGCCAGACTCTTGCCCTAATCCAGCTTTTGTCCTTAATTTATCTAACAAGGTTAGACTTAGAGTCAAGCAATCTTTCTATCCCACATCACCGTTCTATGTTCTATCATAAACATGTTTTGTGACAAGTTTTGTCATATGAATAACTCTTCATCTGTTGAGAAGCTCCTCCTTTCTCTTGGGTTCTCTAATCCCTTCTCATTCATTAGCTCAAGAATACAAACCCACACCCTTGCCTATTTACTCCAGAATTTATAACCACAGGAAGACTCCATAGAGATATGATTAAATTTCTACATTTTCCCCCTACCTGTCTGTTCTGGTGTTAATTTTCTCTCTGTACCAGCTGCCCAAGAAAAGTTCATAAAGGTGGGGGGAAATTTTCCTTATGCCCCTAAACTGTTGTTATTATTTATAATTCAGAACAGATTACCTGACCTTGTCTGTTTGCATGGCTTTTTTTTTTTTTTTTTTTTGCATGCATCCTCAGTTTCACCATTCTGGCCAATAAAACTAGAAACAGTGGGGCAAAGGGAGAGAGGGATACCAGAGCATTGAAATGTCCTTCAGTGTTATGGGGGCTGGCTCAAACTTAAGGCATGTGCAGGGCAAAGCAGGTGCACTATCCAGTGAGTTATCTTGCTAGCACTGATTTTTTGTTTTATTTTTAAATGCTCATGAAAGAAAGAGAACTATGATTCTTAATAGATTAAACCATAACACTGATCTAAATAAAGATTGATATGAATAAAGATAGATCCCAAGCCCTCCAACAGTACAAGTTAGGCTTCCAGTGACTCATTCTTTCTGAAATTGTATGAACCATCAATGTTTATCAACTAAATAATGAAGTTATCACCTTATCTGTAGAATGCCAAAATCTGCCTTACATATAACATTATAATTAATTGCATTCTTACAAGTTCATTTCTTGATTTTATATATGTTTTTTTTCCCTTTCCTCTTTAGGGTAATTGCTGGGCCTTGGTACCAGCACTATTGCTCCTGGTGGCTGTTTTTTCCATTTCATTGGATAGGACAGAAAGAAATTGAGAGAAGGAGAGAGAGAGTGGGGGAAAGAGAGAGAGTGGGAGAGAGAGAGGGAAAGAGAGAGAGAAAAAAAGAGGGAGAGAGATAAAGAGAGACCTGCAGACTACTTACCACTCATGAAGCATCCCTCCTGCAAGTGGAGTTCCGAGGGCTTGAACCCAGATACTTGTTAGGGTCCTTGAACTTCATACTGTGTGCACTTAGCCAGTTGTGCCTCCACCTGGACCTATATTTTTATATTTTTAATATAAAATATCTAGTTTTAATTATGTTTATAGAAGAGAGAGAAAGCCCAGAGAATTACTTAGCTCTGCTGTGTGTGGTGCCAGTGGGCTAATGTGGACCTCATGAACACACATCACTTGTACTTTGCTGTCAAACTAGCCCCCAGTCCTTAAGAATTTGTTATGGTAAGATAAAACATGATGTCTGAATTTGTTTTATGTACATTTCATTTATATTTTGTTGATTTCTGTAGGTTTAAATTTTTCATACTGTGCTTTAGAAAATATAAGCAATTAGAAATTAATTTAGAATAATGACTACCTGATCATGGTTCTGTACTGGTGCCTTGTTGAATAAGTAATTAGTTGGGAGCTTTAAGTTGCACTGTAACTCATTCTCATCTTGCCCATTTTTTTTACAAACAAACAGAGAATCAATCTTTTTCCTTTCCTAACCATCCAATCCTCTATGCTGTCTTCCTCACTATATTCTGAATGGACCTACTTGTTTTCACTAGTCTTTGCCCATATTAGAATTTATAGTTGATGTGGCTCATTTATCAGCCAAGTATGGAGAGATTCTGAAAGATGTTTTGTCATTTTCCACTGTCAAAATGATGTATTTGCCTATGTCCTGGTTTCTTTGAAAGAGCTTGAGTTGCACTTATTTTGCAGGGTAAAGAATGAGAATAAATGATACAAAACTAAGTAAACAAAGGGGAAAAAGTAGAGCTCAGAAAACTAAAATCTAGGAGACTTAATTTTCCAGTGCACATTTTAAAGCTAGAGGAGATCAAATAAAATGCCCTTAGATACTTTTTTGTTTATTTGATCTGTCACCTGCTTGCATTCCAACTTTCACAACAAATACTACAGTTCTTGTAGATAGTGAGCTGGAAAGAGAAATCAAGTCTCTTCTCTTCTCTTCTCTTCTCTTCTCTTCTCTTCTCTTCTCTTCTCTTCTCTTCTCTTCTCTTCTCTTCTCTTCTCTTCTCCTTCACTCGCCCTCTTAGGCCCTGTCTACACGGAGGAGAACAACATGCTGACCATGCTAGGACATGGTCCAGGAGGGGTCAATGCCGGAGACAGATAAGTTAACAAAGGAGATTTGATGTTTGTGTTTCCTGCTTGGCTTACATTGATGTAATTTTCTACCTCTTTTTTATTTGATCACTTGCTATGAAAGTAAGAAAGAACAGCTAACTCTAACAGGATCTCCTTGATATACAATTCAGACTCTTGACACAAAAGACAACTGGGAAACAAAGTCACTCTGCAAAGTTATTTTTGTATGACTCAAACCATTCCCACAGACACTAGAATAACTGGCTGCTATTATAAATAATAGTAGTCATATTTTTATATTCGTTTGCTTTGTTTTGGAGCCTTAGAGCCTTGAACATTTGCTTCCTGATCAGCAAACCATTGCTTCCTGATCAGCATTGCCATTCAGAGAGCAGGAGAGAGAGAGAGGAGAGACAGTGTAGCAGCGGGGCTTCCTTCTATGACATTACACTCCCATGCATTTCCAGAACTTGAATCTGAGTGGTGGACATGACAGCCCATGTATCCTACCTGGAGAGCCATTACATTTACATCATCTATCAATACGTAATATGTGTATTCTCTCAGGAAACAATAAGAAGATACTGTAGGCAAGTTTTATTCAAGTGTGTTCCTTTTTAAAATTTTTGTTTATAGAAAGGAAACACTGACAAAAAACATAGGATAAGAGGAGTACAACTCCATACAATTCCTGCCACCAGAACTCTATATCCCCTCCCCTCCCCTGATAGCTTTTCTATTCTTTAACCCTCTGGGAGTATGGACCCAAGGTCATTAAGGGGTGCAGAAGGTGGAAGGTCGGGCTTCTGTAATTGCTTCCCCACTGAACATGGGTGTTGACAGGTCAATGCATACTCACAGCCTGTTTCTCTCTTTCCCTAGTGGGGCAGGGCTCTTGGGAAGCAGGGCTTCAGGACACATTGGTGGGGTTGTCTGTCCAGGGAAGTCTGGTTGGCATCATGCTAGCATCTGGAACCTGGTGGTTGAAGAAAGAGTTAACATATAGAGCCAAAAAAATTGTTGACTTGTGTGTTTTATAGACTCATTGTTTTCTGGCTTAAATGACCTTACTTTGAATTACAATTCCCTGAGTTGGAAAAATAATGCTATTATATTGGGTTTTTGGGAAAGTCATAAGTCATTTTGCAGAGAAAAACAGCCCCAAGCAATGTCACATCTGGTAGAATGCACATATTATAATGCTTGAGGATCCAGGTACAAGTCCCCAGTCCTTGTCTTCAGGAGGTGGTGGGTGGGGATGCTTCATGAGTGGTGAAGCAGTGCTACAGCTAGCTCTACAGCTGTCTCTCTCTCTATTCCCCCTTCCTCTCAATTTTTCTGTTTCTATCAGAGAGAGAGAGAGAGAGAATAAGAAGAAGGAGGAGAAGAAAAGAATAAGAAGGAGGAGAAGGAGAAGAAGAAGAGGAAGAAGAAGAAGAAAAGAAGAAGAGGAGGAGGAGGAAGAAGAAGAAAGAAGAAGAAGGAGAAGGAGAAGAAGAAGAAGAAAAATATGCCACAACTTTTCTGAAATTCCAATAATATAATCCTTGGCTTGTACCCCTATGTCCATAGCATATTTCCACAATGTGGAAGCAACCCAGATGCCCCTTGAAGATAAGTAGTCAGGAAAGTTGTGGTGCACGGACACAATGGAATACTTTCCCGGTGTATGAAGTGTTGCAGTCTTCTCCTTTGCTTCATCTTAGATGGAATTTGAAGGAATCATGCCAAATGAGATAAACCAGACAGGCATAGGAGGATAAATACCAGATGATCTCACTTACAGGTAACATTTAGTAAGGAAAGTAGGAAAAATACAACATAAAAGTTAGATTATGTGTGGTCTTGTGCAGCAAAGTTAAGGACTAGGGGGAGAAGGGCTAAGGGGAGGAGAGTTGAAAGGGCACTGGGGACCCAGGGCATGATGGTAGATGAAGACTTAAACAGGTAGTGGGAGTGGTGTGCAGACTTATATCACAGGGAGATATGAAGTTATACTAAAAGAGGCTGGGTGGTGGTGCACCTGGTTGAGGGCACATGTTACAAAGTTATACTAAAAATGGAAGAAATAAAGAAAAATTATTTATTTTTCTTTTAAAATATTTTATTGTCTTTGTTTATTGGATAGAGATAACCAGATATCTAGAGGGGAGGGGAAGATAGAGAAGTTAGAGACAGAGAGAAACCAGCAGAACTGCTTCACCACTTACAAAGCTTTCCTCCTTCAGGTGGGGACTTGGGGGGTGGGCTTGAACCCATGTCCTTGACCACTGTAACATGTGTACCTAACCAGGCGCACCACTACCCAGCCCTCATAATTTTATTCACAACTATCTTTTAAATCATTAATTTCTAATAAAATGACTAAATTTGATATAATTTTAATACAAAAAATATTTTATAACTATAAACAAACAAAATATAATTTAAATATACAGAAACAGCAAAATTCCTGATTTATGGTAACATTTCATTGAATATTTTTAATGTTTATTGTATTTTAATGTGTTCCAAAAATATTTTTATTTATTTATTGGACAGAGAGAGAAAATGAGATGGAAGGGGAAGAGAGAGGGAGAGAGACAGAGAGACACTTGCAGCACTGCTTCACCACTCATGAGGCTTTCCCCTGCACATAGGGACCAGTGGGTTGAACAGTGTACTCAGTCAGGAGCTCCATTGCCCCTGATGTATTCTTAATATTTTTAAATGTTTTAATGTTTAATGATATTCTCATTTCCTTTGCTCCCATTTAAGAGAGTTTTCTCTGCTCAGTTCTTTGGGCAGCAAATAGCTCACTTGATTAATGTACTGCTTTGCCATATGTAAGACTGTGGTCTGGACCCTGCCCTTTACTGCATTGGAGGACATTTTGAAGCTGTTTCTCTGTCTGTCTGCCTCTGTGTCTCTCTGTCTAGGAAAAAACAAAGCAAAATAAAAATCTGAACAATCCCAGAGCAGAGCAGTGAACTCTAATGATGATATAGAATTTTTTTTTTCTTTCTGACTAGGAGCTGTGCCTCGTGACCATGGTGTGCTTTGGAGGTTTTTTTTTTAATGTATTCTGTTCTTAGGGTTTCCCGGTCCTTTAGACCTGGCTCTCCCCCATTTATCTGCCCAGTTTGCCTTTCCACATCTAGGATTAGTTGAGTAGCATCATACTTTCTTTGTTATTGTTTCACCAATGAATTTTCTTTGTAAGCTCATCTCGCCCTTTGTGAATTGTGAGAAGTCAATTTTTTAGTATTGATCAATAACAGTTATGATAATGGTTCTTAATTTTCCTATCTCTCTGTACATTGGCTTTAGAATTAAAGAAACAGATGGTTAGAAATTACAATAGAGGAACTAAATCATAAAATAAAATTCTGAGGAGCTTAAACAACAAACTTTTCAGGGTATATTCAACAGTAAAAAAAGAAAAAAAGAAAAATAAAGAAAAAGAAAACAGAAAAAAGTAATCAAGTGAGGCTGGGTGGTGGTGCATATGTTTGAGTGCACATGTTACAATGCCCAAGGACCTGAATTTGAGCCGTCAGTTCCCACCTACAGGGGGAAAGCTTTGCTAGTGGTGAAGCAAGACAACAGGTGTCTATCTTTCCCTCTCTGTCTCCCTTATCCCTTTCAATTTCTGACTGTCTCTGCCCAATAAATAAATAATGATAATTCAAAAATAAAAAAGGATAAAGAAAATTAATCAGGTACCTGTTGGATAAAAAAGATAAATTCACTGATTATACATAACTTCTGTTCCAGTGGAGGATAGCAAGCAAATTAAAGTTATAACTTTAGATAGAAACAGAAAAAATATGAAAGGGGGAGAAAAAGAGAAATGAGTGTTAATGAGTGCTCCACCACTCATTAACATTCCCCTCTGTGGGGGTTGTGGTGGGGTGGACCAGAATCTTGAATACAAATCTTTGTGCCTTGTGTGGTAATTCAGTGAGCACTTGACAGGCTATACCACCACTTAGAACAAAGTTAATAAAGTCATAAGGAGATAATATAATTCATTATAAAAACTGTAAAGAACTTGGACTAGGTTAATAATAAAGATACTAGCTAGGATAGGCGGGTCTCTTGAGATGCTCATAGGAAAGGCCTAAGAGATATCACTAATGAGAAAGATCAAGACATTGAAGATTCTCTGGGCATTGTGTTTCTGACTGATGAGAAGAAAATCCTTAAGGCCAGAGCAGGCTTGAATTATTCAAAGAGGAACAGGAGAGTCAAGGTGCCTGGGATCTAATAAGTGAGGAGGCTGTAATTGATGAGAAACTCAAAAGAAATCCTCTGCCTCTCTCATTTATTTTCTTAAATGTCTGCATTTAAGAAAAAAAATATAAGACTGGGTTCCTAATCTTAATTGCTTTTTGTAGCTTAAATTCTAGTATTTCAAAACCTTTGCTTCCAACCACTTGTATTTGTATTCTCTTTGGCTAAAACAAGCAGTTGAAAGTCTGTCCTAACAATGAACTTCCATTATACTATATATATATATTTTTTTTTTATTAAATTTTTAAAAAATATTTATTTTATTTATTTATTCCCTTTTGTTGCCCTTGTTGTTTTATTGTTGTGGTTATTATTGTTGTTGTCGTTGTTGGATAGGACAGAGAGAAATGGAGAGAGGAGGGGAAGACAGAGAGGAGGAGAGAAAGATAGACACCTGCAGACCTGCTTCACCGCCTGTGAAGCGACTCCCCTGCAGGTGGGGAGCCGGGGTTCGAACCGGGATCCTTATGCCGGTCCTTGTGCTTTGCGCCACCTGCGCTTAACCCGCTGCGCTACAGCCCGACTCCCCATTATACTATATCTTTGAGAGAAATTATTCATATCGTTAAAAATATTTGAATTGGTGTTCTTATTAAGAAGGTGGCACATTTATAGAATTAACAATTATGCTATTATTAATAATATAATTAATAATGTAAACAGGCCTTCATTAAAATTGTTTTGACCTTTATTCATTATTGGATAACCATAAATTGAGAGGGGACAAGAAAATGAGAGGAAGAGAGACAGAGAGACACCTGCAGCCCTGCTTCACCACTCACCAAGCTTTCCCCCTGCAGGTGGGGACTGGGGGCTTGATCCTGGGTCCTTAGTCATTGTAACATGTGCACTGAACCTGGTCTGCCACCATCCAGCCTCTTCATTTTATAAAATGAACTTCCACTACTCAAACAACCTTGGTTTCTACTCAGATTGTACTAAAATCTCCTTTTTCCTATTCAGGAAGATTTACTAGACAGTCCATTGTAATGGGAGATATAGAATTGGCATGCTGAGTTTAATTCTGATGTGAAGAAACTTTGACATTATTATGCAGGTGGATTTTGTTAATTATGACATTTTTTTTATGTGTTCATAAAAGTAGGACTGACAGAGTCACTGTTTAGAAACTCTCTTCAGAAAGGTGGCCTAGCTCAAGGAAGATTGGTTTACTGTTTTTTTTTTCCTCCCTTTTCCTCCCTGTCTTCTCATTTAACAAGTTATTATTTTTTTTTCTGACAATAGAGAGGAGTTAGTCATTGATGGGGGGGCATTGATCCAAATCCTTTTACTCACATCAAAGTTAAGAAGCACAAGAACTAGTGATGCTCATTTATCAGGCTTGTTTCTCTTTTACCTTAAGCCTTGATTTTTCACATTTTCCTTTGTAAACCATCCTTTCTGCCTCCTACACCATGTCACCTTTACAAGATACCTTTGTACTTATCTCTGCTTAATGTATTAGATGTGTTTGCAGGGACTTGGAGATAGCTAATCTTGTAGAACACATCTTACCTATTGTGAGACCCGGGACTTGAGTCACTACATGGGAGCAGCATAGATGACATGGGGATGGAAAGGCACTCTGAATGGTGCTACAGTGTCTCTTCTGTCCCTCTGCCCACAAATTAAATAATAATAATAATAATAGCAGTAATAATAATCATGGAAAAGGGGAACTGTCTTTGCTAATGTACAACTTAGGAAATGCATCTGAGTTATATTATTGGAGTTGAAAGATAGCTTACCTCATAGAATGAACACCTTATCAATATATGATAGGACCTGGGTTTTTGCCCCAGGTTACCATTTGGGAGGACCATGTAAAGTTTCACAAGCCGTGATATGGTATCTCTTTGCCTTTTTCTCTGTGTCTCTCATCCTCTTAAAAAAAAAAAAAGTCTACCAGAATCTTGCAGGACCAAAGGTCCTGAAAAATCCCAGGTGGAAAGTATGAAAGATGGGGGTGGGGCAGGGGGAGAGTGAGAGAGGAAGCATTAGAAGGAAAAGAGAGAGGAGGAGGCAAAGAAGGAGGTGACACTGGTGACAGATGATGCCGCCATTTGTAGAGCTCAGGAGTGAAATATAACTGACAACTGGTCCAGTTGTATTATCACATCCATGTATTAATGTTTTACATTAAACAGATTAGCTGTGTGACAGCTTCAATGTAGATGGATAGTGTCAAAACAGAAGCAGCAGTTAGTGGGCTGGTGCCTTTGCAGCATTTTATGTGAATTGACTAGACTTCCAACCAGGACTAGAGTGCCACAGGGTAGTTCCTGTCTCATAGAAGTTGCTTCCTTCCCCTCTATGACCTGTCTCTTTTCTGAAACTCAAAACAATGATTGTGTAAGAAAATTAAGCTCACCACACATGTTATAATGAACAAGGACCTGGGTTCAAGTCCCCAGTCCGGTCCCCACTTACAGGAGGAAAGCTTTGTGAGTGATGAGCTGCAGGTGTCTCTCTGTCTCTCTCCCTCTCTATCACCCCCTTCCCTCTCAATTTCTGGCTGTCTATCCAAGAAATACAGATAATCTATAAAGATTTAAAAATAAATAAATAAATAGAAAGCCTAGCCCAGCCCAGTGCCTGCTTGCATTCAGGGTAGGACCCTCTGTCACCTCTGTCCTTGTTGCAAGTGTGACCAGTGTGGCATGAGGTGCTTGGAACTGGAGGAGTCAGTACATCAGAGCCAGGCATGCATCCTGCTTTTGTTCAGGTTCCAGTTTACCCAGGCTTCCTAGTTGCCTAAACTGGCCAGCATCTCTGGAAAGCTTGATGTACTGGGAGGCTCTTAACTCAGGGAGAACTGGAATCAAGCCCCACCTCTTATCCTAACAGGTTGTGTCATCAGAGGTAAGTCACTTAATCTCCTGGAGCCTTTTTTTTTTTTTCATCTGTGAGAGGGAGTGCCACAGTGCTTGGTTTATGAAATGGCTGTAGGGATTAAGATGACTTCTGTAGAGGATTAAAACATCAACACATGGTAGGACATCTCTAAGCCAAGTTATAATTTTCAAGTCTCAATTTTCAAGTTACAATGCCAAGTCTCACTAACATGCCTGATGCAACGCCATGAGCAACAAAAGTAAAACAGGCAGGCTTTGGGTCTTTTTACCAGTGTCCTTAAGCTGTTTATGTGTATTTGTTTTGCTGTTCACTTAGAACATGTGGAAAATATCACTTCCGGGGCCAGGTAGCAGCATATCTGTTTAAGCAAACACAGTACAGTGTGCAAGAACCCTGGTTCAAGCCCCTAGTCTTCACCTGCAGGGTGAAAGCTTCATGAGTAGTGAAGCAGGGCTGTAGGTGTCTCTCTGTACCCCTCCCTCTCTATCTCCTTCTCCTCTCTCAATTTCTCTCTGTCTCTATCCAGTAATAAATAAATAAAAGTAAAGGTGAAAATTAAGGCCAATATATACAAATATAGACAGATGGTTATAGAAATAATAGTTAACTAAAATCTCTAACCTTAGGAGAACTGCTGTAGATTTCAGTGAAGGGGCTAGGAATCCAGAACTCTTGTGGTGGGAGCAGTGTGGAATTGTACCCCTGTTATCTTGTAATTTTGTAAATTAATATTAAATCACTAATTTAAAAAAGATGAAAAGTAAGAGGTACAAGCCCTTTGTGATGAGAAGTACTATGTGGAAAATGCACAGTACTGGTGATTCTGAAGTTGTTTATAAAGTTAATGCAGATCCAACATACCATTTTGGTGTGTTTGAATCACTCTGTATTCTCTTCAAGCACAAAGGTGTTCTATTCAGCTCTCAGAGTAGCGCTATGTGGTCTGAGGGGACTCAGAGCCATCTTGCTCTGTCAGGTTTATCTCATTATGATGTTTGACTATTGACATTGGTACAGGTGTCCTTATTTTCTGTGTTGATCTTCATTTGCCTGTATCACTCAGAGAACTGGACTACAGATTACACAGACCAGCATTTCATTTTGTGAAATATAAGAGTATGGGCTGTATAATTAGATAGGCTGAAATTATGGTCCTGGCTGCTCTGTCTGACTCTGGAAAGTTATTAGAATAGTCAAGACCTCTACTTCTTTAATTTTATTTATCTTTATTTATTTGACAGAGGCAGCCAGAAGTTAAGAGGAGTGGGAGAGAAAGAGAGTGAGAGACGCAGAGAGACACCTACAGCACTGCTCCACTGCTTGTGAAACTTCCTCTGTGCAGGTGGGGAGTGGGGACTTGAGCCTGGATCCTTGCACATTATAAAGTATACGTTCAACCACTTGGACCCGTAGCAGTTATCTTTTAATCCCCTTACATACCTAAACATGAGAACACAGCAGCAAAAGACCATATCAGGAAAGTTTTTCTTCATTTTCTTTGTGCTGCTGTTTCTAGGTGAATTATATAAATGTTCATGCTTGTGAATTAGGTTTCCAGTTGAAAAGCCACACTCTATGCTATCTTCTGCCCTAAGGATTCTACATCTATTTTTCCATATTCCTTTAATAATTATGTGAGAATTTTGAGTACTTGTCAGTAGCTAATCTTACATTAAGGGCAACTGTAGAATATAAGTTTTCCACAGTTGTTGCAGCTGAGATTCTAAGATGCTTGTATTATATATATAAAATATTATATATTATAATATATTATATAATATACTATATATAATATAGTATATATGCTATAATATATATAATATATATATATATAATTTTTTGGAGAGAGAGGAGTAATCTGTCTGCTTATCTTTATGTCTCTAAGGAATAGTAGAGCTGTTCATGAGCCTAGGATAAAGTCTTAGGATAAAGTGATAAATTTAGGAAAGTTTCTTTGTATAAAATGTTGCATGCCTGAGGCTCATGAATCAAGATGAGAAAATAAAGCTTTAAATACAGAATTGTGAAAAATACCTCTTGTAAGTTGTCCTGTACTGAATGTTAAATTTCTTATAGCTGGAACGATCTTGCTATGAAATCAGTTTCTGGGATACTTTGCCTCTATCTGTATATATTATTTGTTTCATGTCTAATGTATTGATATGTTCCTGCATATAAGACCAACATAATACTTCCAGAATGTCATAATTATTTAATACCCAAGTAAAGAAATGTCCAGAGTTTACTCTGATACCTGTAGAATATTCTTTAAAGAAAGAAAAAAAGAAAGACTCAATCTACTAGGGAAAGAGAGAGGCAGACTGGGAGTATGGATCGACCAGTCAACGCCCGTGTTCAGCGGGGAAGCAATTACAGAAGCCAGACCTCCCACCTTCTGCAACCCACAAGACCCTGGGTCCATGCTCCCAGAGGGATAGAGAATGGGAAAGCTATTGGGGAGGGGATGAGATATGGAGATTGGGTGGTAGGAATTGTGTGGAGTTGTACCTCCCCCCATCCTATGATTTTGTTAATGTCTCTTTTCTTAAATAAATAAATAAAAATTAAGTAAAATCAAAGTCCACGTAACAGATCTTTCTCTAAAATTGAATGTAAAACCTTTTATCACACAAAATGATTCCTAAGTGACCTTCTATGGTAGCTCACAAACATGAAGCCTTCAGTTTCATTAAAAAAAAAAAAAAAAAAAAAAAAACTTAAAAACTAAGTCTTTTGTAGGTCAGATACATAAAAAAATAAGAATATTTCAAAGAAAACAATAATTGAGCTTTATTTTTAGTTTAAGTTGCTAGTATCTTTTTTCAATAATTAAAAATATTTATAAAAAGGAAACACTGACAAAACCATAGGATAAGAGGAGTAAAACACACAGTTCCCACCACCAGAACTCTGTATCCCATCTCCTCCCCTGATAGCTTTCCTATTCTTTATTCCTCTGGGAATATGGACCCAGGGTCATTATGAGGTGCAGAAGGTGGAAGGTCCGGCTTCTGTAATTGCTTCTCTGCTGAACATGGGCATTGACAGGTCAATCCATACTCCTGGCCTGCATCTCTCTTTTCCTAGTGGTGCAGGGCTCTAGGGAAGCAGGGATCCAAGACACATTGGTGGGATCCTCTGCCCAGAGGAGTCTGGTTGTCATCATGCTAGTATCTGGAACCTGGTGGCTGGAAAAAGAGTTAACATATAGAGACAAATTGTTGACTAATCAGGAATGTAAGGGTTGTAATATTGCAGATGAAGATTTAAGGGGCCTCCATTTTATAGGTAGCTAGTAGGCCTATTTTAGTTACATTCCAAAGGGCCCATGACTATACCATTTTTTTTTTTCTGAGCCTGACATCTGATATGCAGGTGGACCCAATTATTGTCTGAGGAGATGATGTCATGGCTGGAAAAAGGGCTAGAAAGCTGTATGAGGGAAGAGAGTAGCTCCCAAATATGGGAAAGGTGTATAAATATTGTTGACTGTATATCCCACTGATTTGATCTGATCTGGGGCCCATATTTAGCTTAGGAGCCTATATGACCTCTGCATCCCTGTAAATCTGAGCTCACATTCTATGGTTATTTGTAGGAATGTTCCAAACTGCCCCAATTTCAGGGCCCATCTTCCTTAAGTAGAAGAAAGAGTAACATTCTGATTATAGATGTTTAAAACCAAATTCTGTGTTCTAGAGTGAGTATTATTGTTTATGTAGTAGAATGAATAGTGGTTACAATTATGTTACATAGTGATAACAGGAACATACTTAAGGTTTTTGTTTTTGGCTTTTTTTTTTTTTGCCTCCAGGGTTATCACTGGGGCTGGGTGTCTGCACTATAAATCCGCTACTCCTGGAGGCTATCCTTTTTCCATTGTTGTTGTTGCTATTACTGTTGTTGTAGGATAGGACAGAGAGAAATTTAAATTCATCCTGGCCCCTACATGGCTCCAACGTCCTGTGTGACTGAAAAACAAATAGTTATGGTGTGTCAATGTTACGATAAGTTGAGTTGCTACTGTGTGTTGATTATGACTGGAGACCTTTCAATGTATGTGTAATTAAATCTAACCAAGACATTAGATATGTTCTTAACCATATATATATATATATATATATATATATCTATATATATATATGCTTTTCTTTGAAATGAATGTTAGGGTCAGTTTTTTTTTGTTTGGTTTTCTTTTGTTTTGCCTAAAAAATTCAATCTCTGTGTGAGTGACAAGTATTGATATACTTTGTCCAACAAGAAATATCTTCAGCTTATATAGCTAAGAATTCGATGACTTTAGTGTACTTTCCCAAGATAATAAGGTAATTTATTATTCAGGGAATATTAAAAGCAAGCCTTGAAGGTGAGGGCAAAATACCCATTTATGCCTCAAATTAGGGAGATAATTTAGAGAGAAGTACACTTCAATTCATTTGAATTTGGCAACCTGGAATGACAGAGTGCACAGTAGTGATCATTTCTACCTGAGATTTTCATTGACTGAAGAAATAATTATATTTTATGCTTTGCAAATTGGATATACTTAATGTTGCATATGTTGAAGTAGAGACAATAAAATACCACAGAACCAAAATGTATAAAGAGTAAAATAATCTGGTTGATTGCATTTCCAGGTTGTATTTAAACAAGTGATGTTTTCGCAGTTTTAAGTACAACATATCTTTTTTTTAATGTATGTATTTATTTTTTTATTTCTTTTTTTTCTTTTCTTTTTTTTTATTTAAGAAAGGATTAATTAACAAAGCCATAGGGTAGGAGGGGTACAACTCCACACAATTCCTACCAACCAATCTCCATATCCCACCCCCTCCCCTGCTGCATTCCCATTCTCTATCCCTCTGGGAGCATGGACCCAGGGTCATTGTGGGTTGCAGAAGGTAGAAGGTCTGGCTTCTGTAATTGCTTCCCCGCTGAACATGGGCATTGACTGGTCAGTTCATACTCCCAGTCTGCCTCTCTCCTTCCCTAGTAGGGTGTGTCTCTGGGGAAGCTGAGCTCCAGGACACATTGGTGGAGTCTTCAATCCAGGGAAGCCTGGCCAGCATCCTGATGGCATCTGGAACCTGGTGACTGAAAAGAGAGTTAACATACGAAGCCAAACAAATTGTTGAGCAATCATGGACCCAAAGCTTGGGATAGTGGAGAGGAAGTGTTAGGGAGGTACTCACTGCAAACTCTAGTGTACTTCTGCTTTCAGGTATATATTTTGCAGTAGTTTATGGATCCGTGTGAACATATGCTCTCTCTTACAGAAACTGGTGTATATCTAGGTTTTGGGACTTTGTTAGAAAGTGAACCACCTGAGATGAAATTAGAGTATACTATGAAAGGAAAGGTCTCACCCGAGTAATGAAGCTGAAGGGTTAATCATTCCACACGTGAAGTCTCTGGACACAGTATGAAGTGAAGCATGTTGAGGTGGCAATCGTTGCATTGGTTAGGTTGTGATCAGCGGATGCAATATTATTTGATATGGATTGGGAGAGGCATATGGGAAAGTGGGCCCTATCCAAGGGTTCCAGGACTGGAGGAAGTAGGGGCTCTATAGTGGAGATGTGAGGTTCCTGCTGTCTTAGGGTTCAAAAAGACAATGGATAGTTAATGTTATCATCACATTATTTGGTAATTGGGTTAACTTTGAAAAGTCCTTTTGCTATGGCTTGCTGTACAGTACCCAGTATCTTGTATATAGCTGTGCTATTGGATGCTTCTGATCTACTTGGTCTAGGCTTTTGAGAGAGTCCGCATATCAAATACACAGCCTATATATTAAAAAGATTCAGTTTGTGTTTTGAAAAACTTTGAGACATACAGTTGATTTTCCCCCTCTCGTATTAATTAACTAGTGATTTATATGTCTACATTTTGCTAGGAGTGTACATCTCAGAAGGTTAGACATGGACCTTCCATATGATCCAGTAATTCCTCTCTTGGGGTTATACCCCAAGGACTCCATAACACCCAACCAAAAAGAGGTGTGTACTCCTATGTTCATAGCAGCACATTTCATAATAGCTAAAACCTGGAAGCAACCCAGGTGCCCAACAACAGATGAGTGGCTGAGAAAGCTGTGGTATACATACACAAAGGAATACTATGCAACTATCAAGAACAATGAACCCACCTTCTCTGACCCATCTTGGACAGAGCTAGAAGGAATTATGTTAAGTGAGCTAAGTCAGAAAGATAAAGATGAGTATGGGATGATCCCACTCATCAACAGAAGTTGAGTAAGAAGATTGAAAAGGGAAACTAAAAACAGGACCTGACCAAATTGTAAGTAGGGCACCAAAGTAAAAACCCTGTGGTGAGGGGTAGACATGCAGCTTCCTGGGCCAGTGGGGGGTGGGAGTGGGTGGGAGGGATGGGTCACAGTCTTTTGGTGGTAGGAATGGTGTTTATGTACAACATATCTTTATAAAATGTCTGACTCCAGCTTCCTTTCTTACTTTGATAAGGTCTGCTAGAAACATCCTTTGAGTAGCATTTCAGGCCTTAAATAAAATTAGCAGACCAAGGGCTGAACCAATGAACCACTGTGTTTAGTTTCATTGCCTTGGTAGTAGTGCTTGGCATTTTGGTTTGTTGATGTGCTTTTGCATTTAGAGCTTCTGTGTTTGAGATTTTCTCTGTCTCAAGTTTGTGAGTAGAATAGGGATATGCAGACTTGGACAGATAAGAATGTCTAGATAGTTTGAAATTTTGAGAAAACTATTTAGAATGTGTTGCTGTGGAAAGTGAAAAGTTGAATGAGAACCCTATTTTGGCCCTCCCACCCCCACCCAAGAGTATTAGGACATGAAATTACCAGATCATGTTGTAGAATTGGATTTTTCATTTTTTTCTATTACTGTTTTTATGTCCACTACTTCTCATCAGTTCCATTTCTATGAATTGTTTGGTCTTCTCCACTTCTACTAAAAAGATAAGCCTAGTCTTTCCAAGTTTATCTGAAGGAAAAAAAAAAGTCTTTAGTTTGGGGTGGAGATATAGCTCACATGGATGGTGTGATGCCACGGGATGTGTTCAACACAGGTTCAAGCCCTGCTTCCACTACAGTGATGGAGAGTTCATGTTGTGGCCTCTTGCACTCTCTCTGTCTCCTGACAGTCCAGAGAGAGAGAGAGGAAAAAGTATTCAATTCATGATTAAGGTGGAATGGTTATGTTTTAACTTCTACTTTAGCAATTTTAGATCCATAGACACTGGTTTAATCTAAAGATTCTGCTAGTCAACAAATCTTAAACCACAAGAAGCACATATTTGGAATTTGTGACTAAATTGTCTTTATATCTCCTTGAATTACCAGTGAATTTCTAGGTTGTTAAGATCTTGCAGTGAATTCACCTGACTGTTCCATATTTCCCTGCTTTCTCCTTCTGTTTTTTTGTGTCCCACATGGGCTCCAAGGTAAGCTATAGCCCTTAGCCTATCTTTACACTTTACCAGTAACTGAATCCTGGCCAGCAGTTTTCAGTTCACTGCCCTAGGGCAACTGAAGATCTTAACAAAGATGCAGTATTAAGTGGTATGACAACATGTAGTCGTAGTGCTAGGAGTAAATGACAAAATGAGAAATGTATCAGGAATTTAGAATAGGAAGACTGTGAACCATTAATGTGGGTGGGACTGGGGTCAACAAACACAGTAGGCTGTATAAGGAAGGGAAAAGGAGTGCAAAGAAATAAAATGTGGAAATGTTCAGAACTTTGGGAGACTAGAGGCATGGTTAAAGTGAAAAGAAAATCAATGTTGTGATGATGTTGTGACCTGCCAAGCACCTGCAACATGCAGAACCGAGACAGCTTACCATGGTGTAATAGAACCTAGTTCCCTTCTTGAGGTCCCAGGTGCATCCTGGGGAGTACGCTGGAGGAAGCCTTGATGTTAAACATGGTAGAGTGGAGCATGCCTCAGTTCATGACAAAGTTCCTGAATCTTCCTATTGACCTTAATCACCCTTTCCTCTTCATACCCAAGCTTATATATGCACATTCACCTTTAGTACCACCTTCAGGGGGTATAGCTCAGTGGTAGAGCATTTGACTGCAGTGCCACCTTCAGAAAATTGTTTCCTGGAAATAACTTTGTGATGACCCTACACATACTGCTTTCGATAGGTACCTTAACTCTTAGGTAAGTAAACACTGGATCAGACAGTTTACTAAAGGCAGATTCTACTTTTTTTAAAAATTTCTTCTTCTTCTTCTTCTTCTCCTTCTCTTCTCCTCCTCCTCCTCCTCCTCCTCCTCCTCCTTCTCCTTCTTCTTTGAATGGGATGTAGGAGGCAGGAAGATCACTAGATTTAGTAGGACATGACTTTTCATTTTCAAAAGTTAAATCAATCTCTGATCTGATTTGATCTGAAAACATGGAAGAAGGAAAACATGAAAGAAAGGAAACGATGAAAAAAGGAAAACAGAAAAGAAGGATATTGGTAAGATTTCTAAACATAAGGGCCAGACAATGGTAGGCACTGTTGAGTACAAATATTCTAATGTGCAAGGGCCCAGGTTCAAGCCCCTGGTCTCCACCTACAGGGGGAAAGCTGCTCAAGTAGGAAAGGACTGTTATATGTTTCCTTGTCTCTCCCCCCTCTCCATCTCCGTCCCTCTCAATTTCTTTGTCTCTAGTCAATAACTAGCTAACTAATTTTTAAAAGATTCTTTATGGTCTGCTCTTGTCATCCTCCTGTTTATTACTTCTTCTCAAATATAAAATATAGGAAACAAACAGTCAAGCTCTTGACTCTTTGGAGATTCTCGATCCCTGCAGTCTTTGCTGTTGCTCATGTATGTCCAGCCTTTAAAGAACCAGAACTGTACCAGAAATCTGCAGTGGAGTGAGGCTGCCAGTAGTTTTAGGCTGGGTAAGTTCATTGATTCTGGTATTAACTCAGGAGGTAATGTTGGAGCAAAGGCAATGCAATTAATCGCATTCATTGGATGCCAGGCTATGAGGGAGAGGATTCGGTGCATACCAATAAATCATTACTGCCGCAAATTGGGTGACTTTAAAGGACAAAACTAAGAGCCTTTAATGACACCTGGAATCAGGGTTGCTTCACCTTGGAATTATTATTATCCCAGCTTGCTTCAGTCTACTGAGAGGTAGCTACAATACCTCAGGCCCAGTTCCCCTTGCATTAACATTTCTTGATAACTGTGTAAATTACATCACCCTGATGTTTATGAATCCATACTGATCACACAGGCAGGGCGGTGCATGAATCACTCAGGGAGGCCTATTAGTTCCATGAGACTCACTGTCTTATTCATTCTCTCCCAGGTTGGGGTGTCTATTAAAAATGAGACTAGCTTCTTCATAGTCTTCTTGTGCATGAAACACTTTCCCCTGGTGGTTACCCAGACTCTCTGCACACATGAGTGATTCCCAGCATATACAATCCACCATGATTCATCGTTCTTTAATTTCACTTTGGAATGTTTCCTATTTTTAAACATGGATACAGTCAAATTTAATTAAATCATTTGGCTTAATAGAAAATAATAAAACTGCAGCCCAGAACATGATTCATGTTAGACTTAACTGTGTGAGATCCCAAGTTCAATTCCTGGCAGTGCACATGGCAGTGTGATTTTCTGGTTCTCCCCCTTTTGTGTAAACAAATAAATATGTTTAAAATAAAACAATAAGAAAATGTGATCAATATTTTATTTATCCAAAATGCTGACTTATTTTGGGGGGTGCCATTTAATATTTTTTCTTTTTCAGGCTTTTTATCATGTAAATATAAATAGTGTATTTTTCTTTTAATCTAAAAGGCATTTGCCTCTAAGATAGGTAGTGCAAATCAAGATGTCTACTACCTAAGGTATTTGTACTAAATTTTAAGGTTCTGCTATCCCTTAACAAATCTTACTATACTAAGTTAGAATAATATTAGATAAACTAGGTTCCCACTAACTTATTGTAAGCACCACAGCTATATCCTTCAAAGATGAAAAGTCCTGTGTTACTGATCAAAGAGGTTCTCCCTTATTTTAAATGATGACTGGCATTTGACCTCTTCCTTATGGGGGATTATTTTCACCAGTGAATGACTGCTCTGCCCACTAGGGAAAGATAGGCTGGGGGTATGAATCCACCTGCCAACATCCATGTCCAGTGGAGAAGCAAATACAGAATCCAGACCTTCCACCTTCTGCACCCCATAAAGAATTTGGGTCCATACTCCCAGAGGGATAAAGAATAGGGAACCTTCCAGTGAGGGGATGGGACACAGAACTCTGGTGGTGGGAACTCTGTGGAATTGTACCCTTCTTATCCTACAGTCTTGTTGATCATTATTAAATTACTAGTAAAAACAAACAACAAACACCTTGTGTTATACCTACCTGTTGCTTTGATGATGAAGCAGGAAAAGAAACATGTAGGTTATTTGCAACTAATTCTGCCAGCTCTCTTATGAGATGATAAACCAAATGACGTCTGTTTTGTTGTTGTCTATTTGAAGCTTGCTTGTGAATGTGAGACACTTATGTCAAGGAGAGAGTTTACTCATATGCCAGAACACTGCCTCCTACTAAACACACTTGAGAACTCCTGCAGTATCCTACTCTCACTGTTCTTTCTATAAATGTTTGAGGGGCACTTGTAAGTAAGTGTGCACCAAGCACAGGGCTGTACTAATGTCAGTCATGTCGCTGAGAACTTGCTTCTGGCGTTAGGAGCTCCAGAGTTATAGGAACCCTGCTCAGAAACCATCCTGTACAGCCAGCTCCCATGTGGCCAGGAGTGTCCTAGGAGCTTGCTGGGGGAGGAGGTGGCTCTGAGATAATTGTGAGACAGGAAGTATAAGCTGGACCCTCACCTGTGGGGAGGAAGGGCAGACTTGGATATGGTCTGCCTAAGATTCAGTTCCAAATACATCCAGCAGTTTTTACGTAACTCTCTCCTTTCCCTCACCCTAGAGACTACCCAATTTGCCACCAGATTTTCCTTCCTTGGACCTCTTGGAAAGGCCTGCTACCGTTTTGATACATGAAAGACTTCACTGCCTAATAGCCAAACATCTGCAAAAGTCTTTATTTTACAGTTACAGGAGATAAGACCAAAGCATGTTTTTTTCAAATACAGTTCCTGCCATATACACTTTTGCTAAGAAAGCACACAACTGCAGACCTAACTCTCTCCTTTGTGGTGTGGAACAAACTCTTAAGCAGAACATGCTTTCCAGGAAGGCTTTTAGACCAGCTCTGCCTCACAGCTTTCCAATTCCTTGATGCTTTCTTAGATATACAGGTTTGTTATTCACCATCCTTTGGCACTCTTTTGTTTTCTTTTTTTAAAAATATTTATTTATTGGGAGTTGGGCTGTAGCGCAGCGGGTTAAGCGCAGGTGGCGCAAAGCACAAGGACCGGCATAAGGATCCCGGTTCGAACCCCGGCTCCCCACCTGCAGGGGAGTCGCTTCACAGGCGGTGAAGCAGGTCTGCAGGTGTCTATCTTTCTCTCCTCCTCTCTGTCTTCCCCTCCTCTCTCCATTTCTCTCTGTCCTATCCAACAATGACAACAACAATAATAACTACAACAATAAAACAAGGGCAACAAAAGGGAATAAATAAATAAAATAAATATTAAAAAATTAAAAAAAAATTTATTTATTCCCTTTTGTTGCCTTTGTTGTTTTATTGTTGTAGTTATTATAGTTGTTGTTTTTGAAGTCATCATTGTTGGATAGGACAGAAAGATATGGAGAGAGGAGGGGAAGACAGAGAGGGGGAGAGACAGATAGACACCTGCAGACCTGCTTCAACGCTTGTGAAGCGACTCCCCTGCAGGTGGGGAGCTTGAACTGGGATCTTTACACTGGTTCTTGTGCTTGGTGCTACCTGTGCTTAACCTGCTGCACTACCACCCAACTCCCACTTGCTTGTTTTCTTTTGTGGAAATAGAATTCTCTCATCCTTACTAGTATGCAGTGGATTCTTTTGACGTCTATTCAGAAACCATGCTCTTTCAACTCATCCCAGGTTGGAAATTGCTCTGATTATAAATCAGGTACTACTGATGTGATCTCTCTCTCCCACTCTCTCTTTCTCTCTCTCTCTCTCCCTCTCTCTCATTTTTCTCTCTCTTCCTCCCCTCTTTCCCTCCCTCTCTCTTTCTCTCTGTCTCTTTCTCTGTCTCCTTCTCTCTCTTCCCTGTCTCTCTCTCCTTCTCTTTCATTTTCTCTCTCTTTCCCTTTGTCTTTGTCTCTCTTTCTCCCTTTCTCCTTCTGTCTCTCTCCCTTTGCCTCCCCACTCCCTCCACTGTGGGTGCACTTGGCCACAGAGAGGATTAAGTTTCAGTGTAATGTCATTCTTAAGCCTTGTATTAAACTACCTCAATCACTTTCTGGGAAGATTGTTTTCTCCCAAGTTGACACTTCAGTTTAAGTGTGATGGCTCGTCTTTTTCAGTTAGAGGGAGAACTGTGTTTTAGACAGGCAGCAGCATGGGCAATGACTAGTTAACTAAGCTTTTTAGTGAGCACTCAGATCCTAATATGATTTAATTCTGCTTATAGTGGCAGAAAGGGGTTCTTACAGTTCTTTTGTCTGATTACATCACTTGCTACATTAAGTTCATTAGGAATAAGAGACAATGAAAAAAGCCACAGTAAATGAAGTGTTTTAATGAATGAAGAACAGTATGCAGGCCACTTACTAGTCAAGATGAATGGTGGCAATAAACCGTGGATTCATTTCTTTGATGCTTTATTTAAATATGCGCCTGTTGCTTCAGTTTGGAAGTGTGGCTAGAGTAAAAAATAGAGTAGTTATGTGGAACTTTTTTTTTCTTCCAGGAAATGCTGTAATTTATAATCTAGAAATTCTTATAGACTATGAATAATGTTTGGAGAATTCAGCTTCTTATCTGAGTGGGATGAAGAGTATACTTCATGCATCTTTCTCTTTCATTTAGATAACTGGGTGGCTTAACTCAGAAATTGAAGATGTCTATTCTAAAGCAACTACCTTTCAGAAACCTGTGCACACTATTCACCATACCACTGACTCAGAGTCTGTATTTCTGGTAGCCAAAGGTATTTGCATGGATTAGTAACTGACAGATCAGTCTTTCCAAAGTTAAAAACTTTGCAATGTTATTACAGAGATGACCTACTGTACTTTTGTGAGAATTTTAATTTAACATAGAAATAAAAAGAAAGCGGGCATATATTCCCATTATAGCCAAACCCTTTCAAAATATATATTAAAATTATCAGTTGAATATTCATGCCTATGGCCTTTAAGTCATTCATTTTAATACATTTTCCACCCCTTTCAATGATACCCAGTAGAAGCCACAGAGAAGACAGCAATTAAGAGACAGCTGGTTTCTTTCACAAAATGGACTGTTTCTAAAATCACTTCACTTCACTTCATAGAGCACTCTTCTTGTAGTGAGTTCTAGTTTTTGGCATTTCTGCTTTCTCTCTTTCTTTTTAAATTGTCTTTATTTATTTATTGGATAGAGATAGCCAGAGACCGAGAGGGGAGAGGGAGATAGAGAGGAAGAGAGACAGAGACACCAGTAGCTCTGCTTCACCACCTGTAAAGCTTCCCCCCTGCCTGTGGGGACCAGGGGTTTGAACATGTGCCTACAACCAGGTGAGCTAACACCTGGCCATTTTTCTCTATAGACTACATTCAGTAGATTTTTCAGGTGATTGTAGAAATTTTTTGTACTGTAGTTTTTTTTTTCATTTTAATTTTTTATTGCTAGCTTTCAACTAGTCAAATTATTCTTTTTTTTAAATTTATTTAAGAAAGGATAAATTAACAAAACCATAGGGTAGGAGGGTTACAACTCCACACAATTCCCAACACCCAATCTCCATATATCCCACCCCCTCCCCTGATAGCTTTCCCATTCTCTATCCCTCTGGGAGCATGGACCCAGGGTCATTGTGGGTTGCAGAAGGTGGAAAGTCTGGCTTCTGTAATTGCTTCCCCGCTGAACATGGGCATTGACTGGTCGGTCCATACTCCCAGTCTGCCCCTCTCTTTCCCTATTAGGGTGGGTCTCTGGGGACGCGGAGCTCCAGGACACATTGGTGGGGTCTTCAGTCCAGGGAAGCCTGGCCGGCATCCTGATGGCATCTGGAACCTTGTGACTGAAAAGAGAGTTAACATACAAAGCAAAACAAATTGTTGAGCAATCATGGACCCAAAGCTTGGAATAGTGGAGAAGAAGACATCCAGAAATCACTCCCATTTACTCTTTCAGCAAAATCAATAAAATACCTAGGAATAAAGTTGACCAAAGAAGTGAAAGACTTGTATACTGAAAACTATGAGTCGCTACTCAAGGAAATAGAAACTGATACCAAGAAATGGAAAGATATCCCATGCTCATGGATTGGAAGAATAAATATCATCAAAATGAATATTCTCCCCAGAGCCATATACAAATTTAATGCAATACCCATCAAAGTTCCACCAAGCTTCTTTAAGAGAATAGAACAAACACTACAATCATTTATCTGGAACCTGAAAACACCTAGAATTGCCAAAACCATCTTGAGGAAAAGAAACAGAAATGGAGGCATCACACTCCCAGACCTTAAGCTATATTATAAGCCATCATCATCAAATTATTCTTATGACATATGTATATGTACACATATATCTGGTATGGGAATATATGTACATACTAGCTCATGTATTCTTATGTGGGGAGTGGTGTGTGTCATAAGGAACCTCTGTGTCTTGACTCTAGACATCAGTTAAGATGCAGAAGCCAAGTGGTAGATGTCTTCTAATTCCCACTCCCAAGAAGACTACCCATTCTGCCTTGGGATACTCTCTCAAGCTTTCCCCGTGTTCTCCACACCACCCTGTGTATGTTATTTTCCTGTAAACCTTGTCTGTATCCATCTGTCATCTGTTCCATATCTGAGGAAAAATATTATTTATGAAAAATATTACTTTGTTGCCATTGTGACTTTTTTCTTTGCCTCCAGGGTTATTGCTGGGGCTTGGTGCTGGTGACTGCACTACAAATCTACTGCTCCTATTGCTATTTTTTCATTTTTTTCTTTTTTTTTTTCTTCTTTCTTCTCCTTTTTTTTTTTTTTTTTTTTGATAGGCCAAAGAGAAGTTGATAAGGGAGGGGATGATAGAGATGGGGAGAGAAAGACAGACACCTTCAGGCCTGCATCACCGCTTGTGAAGCGACCCCCCTACAGGTGGGGAGCTGGGGTTCGAACTGGGATCCTTGCACTTGTCCATGTGCTTTGTACTATGTGTGCTTAACCCAGTGCGCTACCACCCAGCTCTCATGACTTTTTTTTTAAACAAATCAGCCAGGAATTTCTCTCCTAAAGACTCAGATTTGAGTATCTCCCCTTGTTTAGAATATAAGGTATATATTCAACAATTACTTGGTCTTCACCTGTTATGGCTGGGGGGGAGAGAGGGATAAGCTGACACAAAGAGAGTAAAAGAGAAAATTGTGAGATCACAAAGATTTAATAAGGCTTGACTCTGCTTGATGCTTTCATAAGTAAACTATTCTGGGAGGTATTGACTATCCACTAAACTACCCTCTGTCAATTCATTTATCCATCCATATAACCACCTGTCCACCTTTAATTCAGTTATTCAACCAATGCATTACAATAATCCAACACGATTCCAAATCAAAGACCTTGCTGTCATGTAGCTAATGTTTTAATTAAAAAGGTACTGATATTGAGTATTATTATCTGTAATTTATAATTTAAATCTTCTCCAAGCAGAGGATCAAAGAAGACATTTTAAACCATGTGTTGGTTTACTCAGTAGTGTGCTTAAAACATTCTGATTTAGCAGGTAGTATAGACAAGAATTAAATGTGAAGAGTCAAGAAAATTTATTGAGAGAATATTGCATTAATTCAGTCAAGAAATATGTAGGCCTGGGGATGGCTGAGGCTCTGGTGTTATGAAGAAGGGAAAATATTTGAAGATTTATGGATGAAGAATCCTTGAATCTTGGCCACTAATGGAATTTGGAGAGCTGACTTAGGCAGAAATCAACAATGACTGTGATTTTATATTTTAGAAATTTCCTATATAGATTTTCTTCTAAGACTAAGGAAATAGGAAAAAGTTGACTTCTATGATGTTGTTTTATTGACTCACAAACACCACATAATTAGAGAAGCACAGCAATTTCATTGCACACTGGCCCACAGCACTGTTTGAAGGTGCTAAATGAATATTTATCATTTCCAACAATGCAAAGGGACCTTGGAATACAAAGGTGAATTAATTTCTGCTGGGGGGTGATACAAGATGAAAAGCAAATAAGCAAACAAAACAGCAATCACTGCAGAAATCTAGGCTTAATGGAGTTCACCCCTTTCATATTTAGGGAGAGAATTTTTAAAAGCTCTTTAAAAGGTCTATTTGCTACTTTTGCTGTCTTTTCATAATGAGGTTCCACTTGTATTATTTCAGTTAACATTCCCTCCAAATTTATAATTGTTTTAGTTCCTGCAGAGGTTAAAGTGAAGAGGTAAGTTGTTTAGTTTTCCCCCAAATCCTCAGGTCACAAGGCCATGGGAGAGGAGACTTATTGGTGACCTGTAATTTCTTTTTTTCTTTTCTTTTCCCTTTATTGGGAGTGGGGATTAATGGTTTATAGTCAACAATATAATATAGTAGTTAGTATATGTGTAATATTTCTCAGTTTTCCACATAATGCTCAAAATTCTTTTTTATACATTTATTAATTTAGTTTGATTTGATAGGATAGAAGGAAATTTAGAGGGAAGGGGAGCTAGAGAGGGAAAGAGAAAAAACAATGAAGCACTGCTTCTTTATTTTTTTAATTTTTATTTATTTATTAGAGGCAGCGAAAAATTGAGAGGGGCGGGATAGAAAAGGAAAGAGACAGAGAGACACCTGCAGCCCTGCTTCAGGACTTGTGAAGCTTTCCTCCTGCAGATGGGGACCAGGGGCTTAAGCCTGAGTCCTTGCTTACTGTAATGTGAGTGCTTAACTAGATGTGCTACCCTCTGGCCTCAAGCACTGTTTTTTTCTTTTCTTTTCTTTCTTTCTTTTTTTTTTAAGATTTCAATTTATTAATAAGAACAATATGAAGAGAGAGAAAGAACTGAGCGTCATTCTGGCACATGTGCTGCCAGGGATTGAACTCAAGACCTCATGCTTTATGCACTATGCCACCTCCCAGACCAGTGCTTCCTTACTCATTAAGCTCCTCCTTCAGGTAGAGACCAGAAGGCCTAAACCCAGATGTTTGTTTTTGGTAGCATGTATGGTCAACCTATTGCACCACTGACTGGCCCTGGTGACTCAGAATTTCAGTGAAGGAAGAAGTACTTCCTCTCAGTGACCACCTCAAAGTAATACTAGGGAGCTGTGCTTCCCTTGTTGGTAAGGCATTTTGTAATACTTTGTTGTGAGAGAATATGTGCAGAAGTTGAAGTGTACATGTTGCGTTAGCAACTAACTGACTTAGGTGTCTGTCTGGGATATTTCAAAATTTACCCCAAACATTGTCCAAGTGTGAGGAGACTGTTATCCCAGAGGCTTCCAACCAGTATTTTTGGAAGAAATCTAGATGAAATATTACAGAAGATGAAAACCATTATCTTTACACCTGACACCAACTTCTTGTTCTGGTGTTATTTTTCTCAATTTATGTAGCTTCTTTTTTTTGTGTGTATGTTTTTTGTACATGAAAGAGTGAGACAGTTAGTCTTCATTATAAGCAGAATTTTGTGTTAGTCAATATTACCCCTGTTGTTAGATATTCAATTTGTCTTAAGTAGACTGCCCCTCAAAGATGTGAACAAACTCAGAGTTGCTTATCTTCCCTTTTTCTTTCATAATATCTTACTCAGACTTGGCATTCCATTATTCCGAAGATTCCTATGGATTAACACTACGCTCAACAATGTTTTACTTTTATTTAAATTTTAGCATAAATGTACCATTTTAAAAAGATTTCTAAAGTCCTTTGTCTAGAGAGAGAGAATTCTTCTCGTTGTCCATGTAGGACCCCACTTGTGGCAAGGCATATACCCTTCCCAGTCAGTCATCTCCCAACCCCCACTTAAAAAAATGTAATTATATCCTGATGCATATTTTTTATTGATTTAATAATACAAGACCATAGGATAAGAACGGTATAAGTCTACACAATTCCCACCACCAGAGTTCCCTATCCTATCCCCATCCATTGGAAACTTTCCTGTTCTTTATCCCTTTATAGGGTGCAGAAGGTGGGAGATCTGGCTTCTGTAATTGCTTCACCTCTGAACATGGGCATTGGCAGGTTGATCCATACTTCCAGCCTGTTTCTATCTTTCCCTAGTGGGGCAGGGCTCTGGAGAGTTGGGGCTCCAGGGTAAAAGGAAAAAAAAGGTGTTAAAATATCTTCAGTCTATGATATCAATAAATGTCAGTGGCCTGCATTCACCTATTAAATGGCACAGAGTAGAAAGGTGGGTCAGAAAATACAACCCAACCATATGTTGTCTGCAGGAATCCCACTTAACAAGACTAGGACTCAGAGTGAAAGGATGGAAAACTAGCATACAATCCAGTGGACCACAAGAAAGAAAAGGAACAGCTATTTTCATAACTGATGCAATAGACTTTAAAATAAATAAAATTAAGGATAGGGATGGACATTACTTAATGTTCAGAGGATGAGTCAATGAAGAGGACTTAATGATTACTAACATCTATGCATCCAATGAGAGGCCATCTCAATACAATAGCTCTATTGAAAGAGCTACAGTAATATATTAAAAGCAACAAAGTAATAGTAAGGGACTTCAACACCCCACTCTTTAAACTTGACGGATCATCCAGGCAGAAAAATCAATAAATGAGGGAGCTAAATGAAGAGATTGATAAACTAGAACTACTGGGTATTTTCAGAGTCATTCACTGGGATACACATTCTATTCAAGTCCACATGGGTCATTCTCAAGGACAGACCATATACTAGGCCACACATACTGTCAACAATTCAAGAGCATTGAAATCATCCCAAGCATCTACTCAGACTATAGTGGAATTAAATTAACACTTAATAATAAAAAAAAATAGTGAACGTCCCAAAATATGGAAACCAAACAGTACATTACTTAACAACTACTGGGTCAAAGAGGAAATTAAGACACAGGAATACTTCCTTCCAGCTCCTTTTAAGCCAACATCACTCTGATACCAAAAGCAAACAGGGATACAACAACAACAACAAAAAAAGAAAAACTACAGACTGATATCTCTGATGAACATAGATAGATGCTAAAATACTGAACAAAGTTCTAGCCAACAGGATACAGCAGTATATTAAAAAGATTGTTCACGATGATCAAGTTGCATTCACCCCAGGGATGCAAGGTTGGTTTGGATCCAGCACACCAATAAAAACAAGACCAAAAAACACATGGTTATATCAATGGATGCAGAAAAAGCCTTTGACAAAATCCAACACCCCTTTATGATCACAACAGTACAAAAAGTGGGAATAAATGGAAAATTTCTCAAGATAGTGGAGTCCATGTATAGCAAACATACAGCCAACATCATACTCAATGGTGAAAAACTAGAAGCATTTCCCCTTAGATAAGGTACTAGTAGGGCTGCCTACTATCACCATTACTATTGAACATACTGATGGAAGTTCCTGTAATTGCAATCAGCCAGAACAAGGAATCAAAGGGATACAGATTGGAAGAGAAGTCAAACTCTTCTTATTTGCAGATGATATGATAGTATACATAGATAAACCTAAAGAATTCATCAGAAAGCTAATAGAAATTATCAGGCAATATAGTAAGGTGTTGGGCTACAAAATTAACATAAAATTAGTGTCATTCCTTTATCCATGGTTAGAATAAGAAAACATTCAGAGATCCATTCCTTTTACTATAGTAACAAAAGCAATAAAATATCTAGGAATAAACCTATCCAAAGAGGTGAGGGAGTCTGGCGGTACCACAGCGGGTTAAGCAGACATGGAACAAAGTGCAAGGACTAGCGGAAGGATTCCAGTTTGGGCCCCTGGCTCCTTACCTGCAGGGTTGTTGCTTCACAGATGGTGAAGCAGGTCTGCAGGTATCTATCTTTCTCTTTCCCTCTCTGTCTTCCTCTCCTCTTTCCCTTCTCTCTGTCCTAGCTTAAGGAGAACATCATCAACAACAACAATAATAGCTACAACAAGAATAAGAAACAAGGGCAACAAAAGGAAAAATAAAAAAATAAATATAAAAATTATAAAAAAAGAAGTGAAAGATTTGTATACTGAAAATTATGAATCACTATTCAAGGAAATAGAAAAAGACACAAAGAAGTGGAAAGATAGCCCATGTTCATGGATTAAAAGAATTAACATTATTCAAATGAATATACTACCCAGAGCCATATACAAAGTTAATGTAACCCCCATCAAGATCCTAACCAAGTTTTTTAGGAGAGTAGAACAAAAGCTACAAATGTTTATCTGGAACCAGAGAAAACCTAGAATTGCAAAATTATCTTGAAAAGAAAGAAACGAACTGGAGGCGTCATATTCCTAGATCTCAAATTGTATTATAGGGCCACTGTAATCAAAAATGCTTAGTCTGGAACATAAATAGGCACACTGACCAGTAGAATAGAATTGAGAGCCCACAATTAAGCACCCACACCTATGGACATTTAATCTTTGACAAAGGTGCTCTGACTATTATACGGGGAAAGGAGAGTCTCTTCAACAAATGGTGTTGGAGAAATTGGGTTTAAATATGCAGAAGAATGAAACTAAACTACTATATTTCACCAAACACAAAAGTAAATTCCAAGTGGATCAAAGATTTGGATGTTAGACTAGAAACTATCAAATACTTAGAGGAAAATATTGGCAGAACTGTTTTCAATGAAACAAATTCAATTACAAAGAAGACTAAGGCAAGAGTAAACCAATGGGACTACATCAAGTTAAAAACAAAAACAAATAAACAAAAAATCTTCTGCACAGCCAAAGAAACCACTACCTAAACAAAGTGACCCCTTATAGAAAAAGAGAAGATACATACATCAAACAAGAGGCTAATAACCAAAATATATAAAGAGCTCACCAAACTTAGCAACAAAAAAGTTAATGATCCTATCCAAAAAATGGGCAGAGGATATGAACAGAATATTCACTACAGAAGTCCAAAAGGTCAACAAACATGAAAAAATACTCCAAGTCATTGATTGTCATAGAAATGCAAATAAAGACAATAATGAGATACCACTTCACTCCTGTGAGAATGTCATACATCAGAAACTGTATAGAAACACAGTGCTGTTGGATTCTATTTCTTCTATTGTAACCTATGTAAATTCTCATTACATTAAGTACTTGGTCTCAGGAATGAAAATTCTAATTGTGGAGTTTTCATGATGGGTATTGGTGCTAAAGTTTGACAACCAGGTGCTTTATGTAGGTTCTGCTCTTGTGGGTATTGATTCAGTTACAGAGTGACTAACAGTTCAGGACATCTTGACAAATTGTTTTGAAATATTATCTACTTCTCACTAGTTCCTCTTCCTTCTTTAGCTCTCATTTCTGCCTTTCTTCTACTGCCCAACCCCATTCTCATGAATTCCTGTGCAGAACTATTTCCTTTGGCATGGCCCTAGAGTTGACCCAAATCCTTAAAATTTCCATGAAATCCTACAACTCCTAAAGATTTCTATCTCTTGAGCATCACACTGAATCAGTTAGTACATTTTGGTAAGTATTGTCTCAGTAGCATATTTTTTAACCTTTATTTACTGGATAGAGACAGAGAGAAATTGAGAGGGGAAAGGGAGATAGAGAAGAAGAGAGGCAGAGATACCTGCAGACCTGCTTCACCACTTGGAACACTAACTCCCTATTTGTGGGGACCAGTGGCTTGTACCTGGGTTCCTGTGCATTGTAACATGTGTGTTCAACCAGGCGCACCACCACCTGGCCCCAATAGCATCTTTCTTATGAGTGATGCTTTGTTTATAATTCTCGGAGTGATAGATAATTTCCTTATCTA